>NW_026738467.1:0-15924 GCF_949786415.1 Peromyscus eremicus
GACCATGGATGTCAGCCTAGACTAATATACCCAGCAAAACTTTCAATCGTCATAGATGGAGTGAACAAGACATTCCATGACAAAGCCAGATTTAAACAATATTTATCCACAAACCCAGCCCTACAGAAAGCACTAGAAGGAAAATTCCAACCTAAGGAAGTCAGATACAACCTCGAAAACACAGGCAATAGATAAAGCCACAGCAGTAGACCCCAACGAAGAAAAGTACACACACATCACCACCAAAAAATAACAGGAATGAACAATCACTGGACATTAATATCCCTCAATATCAATGGACTTAATTCACCTATAAAAAGACATAGGCTTACAGAATGGATACGAAAGCAGGACCCATCTTTCTGCTGCATACAAGAAACACATCTCAAATTCAAAGATAGACACTACCTAAAAATAAAAGGCTGGGAAAAGACTTTCCAATCAAACGGTCTTAAGAAACAAGCGGGTGTAGCCATCCTGATATCCAGCAAAATAGACTTCAAACTAAAATCAATCAAAAGAGATCAAGAAGGGCATTACATACTCATCACAGGAAAGATCCACCAAGATGAAGTCTCAATTCTGAACATTTATGCCCCAAACACAAGGGCACCCACATATGTAAAAGAAACATTATTAAAGCTTAAATCACATATAAAACCCCACACATTAATAGTGGGAGACCTCAACACCCCACTTTCACCACTGGACAGATCCCCCAAATCGAAACTTAACAGAGAAATAAAGGACTTAATTGATGTCATGACTCAAATGGACTTAATCGACATCTACAGAACATTCCATCCTAACAAAAAAGAATATACCTTCTTCTCAGCACCCCATGGAACCTTCTCTAAAATCGACCACATACTTGGTCACAAAGCAAATCTAAACAGATACAAAACAATTAGAATAACCTCCTGTGTTCTATCAGACCACCATGGTCTAAAGTTGGATTTCAACAACAACAAAAACTACAGAAAACCTACAATCTCATGGAAACTGAACAATACCCACCTGAATCACCAATGGGTTAAGGAAGAAATAAAGAAAGAAATTAAAGACTTCCTAGAGATCAACGAAAATGAAGACACCACATATCCAAACCTATGGGACACTATGAAAGCAGTACTAAGAGGGAAATTCATAGCACTAAACGCCCACATAAATAAGCTGGAGAAATCTCACACTAGTGACTTAACAGCACACCTGAAAGTTCTAGAACAGGAAGAAGCAAAGTCTCCCAGGAAAAATAGATGCCAGGAAATTATCAAAGTGAGAGCTGAAATCAATAAAATAGAAACAAAGAGAACAATACAAAAAATTAATGAAACAAAGAGTTGGTTCTTTGAGAAAATCAACAAGATAGACAAGCCCTTATCCAAACTAACCAAAAGACAGAGAGAGAGCATCCAAATCAACAAAATCAGAAATGAAAAGGGGGACATAACAACAGACATTGAGGAAATCCAGAGAATCATCAGGTCATACTTCAAAAACCTCTATTCCACAAAACTGGAAAACCTAAAAGAAATGGATAATTTTCTGGATAGGTACCACATACCTAAATTAAATCAAGACCAGATAAACTATTTAAATAGTCCAATAACCCCTAACGAAATAGAAACAGTCATTAAAAGTCTCCCAACCAAAAAAAGCCCAGGACCAGATGGTTTCAGTGCAGAATTCTACCAGATCTTCAAAGAAGAGTTAATACCAATACTCTCTAAATTGTTCCATACAATAGAAACAGAAGGAACATTACCAAACTCCTTCTATGAGGCTACAATTACCCTGATTCCCAAACCAAACAAGGATACAACAAAGAAAGAGAACTACAGACCGATCTCCCTCATGAACATTGATGCAAAAATACTCAATAAAATACTGGCAAACAGACTCCAAGACCACATCAAAACAATTATCCACCATGATCAAGTAGGATTCATTCCAGGGATGCAAGGATGGTTCAACATACGAAAGTCTGTCAATGTGATACACCATATAAACAAACTCAAAGAAAAAAACCACATGATCATCTCACTAGATGCTGAAAAGGCATTTGACAAAATCCAACACCCCTTCATGATAAAGGTCTTGGAGCGATCAGGAATACAGGGAACATACCTAAACATAATAAAGGCAATTTACAGCAAGCCAACAGCCAACATCAAATTAAATGGAGAGAAACTCAAAGCAATTCCACTAAAATCAGGAACGAGGCAAGGCTGTCCGCTCTCCCCATACTTATTCAATATAGTACTTGAAGTTCTAGCCAGAGCAATAAGACAACATAAGGAGATTAAGGGGATACAAATTGGAAAGGAAGAAGTCAAGCTTTCCCTATTTGCAGATGACATGATAGTATACTTGAGCAACCCCAAAGATTCCACCAAGGAACTGATACAGCTTATAAACACCTTCAGCAACATAGCAGGATACAAGATCAACTCCAAAAAATCAGTAGCCCTCCTATATACAATGGACAAAAAAGCGGAGAAGGAAATCAGAGATACATCACCCTTTACTATAGCCACAAATGACATAAAATACCTTGGGGTAATACTAACCAAGCAAGTGAAGGACCTATATGACAAGAACTTTAAGTCCCTGAAAAAAGAAATTGAAGAAGATGTCAGAAAATGGAAAGATCTCCCATGCTCATGGATAGGCAGAACTAACATAGTAAAAATGGCAATCTTACCAAAAGCAATCTACAGATTCAATGCAATCCCCATCAAAATACCAACACAATTCTTCACAGACCTGGAAAGAATAATACTCAACTTCATATGGAAAAACAAAAAACCCAGGATAGCCAAAAGAATCCTGTACAATAAAACAACCTCTGGAGGCATCACGATCCCTGACTTCAAGCTGTACTATAGAGCTACAGTAATAAAAACAGCTTGGTACTGGCATAAAAACCGACATGGGGACCAATGGAATCGAATTGAAGACCCTGATATTAATCCGCACACCTATGAACAAATAATTTTTGACAAAGAAGCCAAAAGTGCACAATGGAAAAAAGAAAGCATCTTCAACAAATGGTGCTGGCAAAACTGGATATCAACATGTAGAAGGCTGCAAATAGATCCATATCTATCACCGTGCACAAAACTTAAGTCCAAGTGGATCAAGGACCTCAACATAAATCCAGCTACTCTGAACCTGCTAGAAGAGAAAGTAGGAAGTAGTCTTGAACACATTGGCATAGGAGACCACTTTCTAAATAGAACACCAGTAGCACAGACACTGAGAGAAACAATCAATCAATGGGACCTCTTGAAACTGAGAAGCTTTTGTAGGGCAAAGGATACGGTCAACAAAGCAAAGCGACAGCCTACAGAATGGGAAAAGATCTTCACCAATCCCACATCTGACAGAGGACTGATATCCAGAATATATAAGGAACTCAAGAAATTAGACATCAAAATGCCCAACAGTCCAATTAAGAAATGGGCTATAGAACTAAACAGAGAATTCTCAACAGAGGAAACTCAAATGGCTGAAAGACATTTAAGGAATTGCTCAACATCCCTAATCATCAGGGAAATGCAAATCAAAACAACTCTGAGATACCACCTTACGCCTGTCAGAATGGCTAAGATCAAAAACACTGAAGACACCTTATGCTGGAGAGGATGTGGAGCTAGGGGAACTCTCCTCCACTGCTGGTGGGAATGCAAGCTTGTACAACCACTTTGGAAATCAATATGGCGATTTCTTAGAAAATTGGGAATCCATCTCCCCCAAGATCCAGCTATACCACTCTTGGGCATATACCCAAGGAATGCTCAACCACACCACAAGAGCACTTGTTCAGCTATGTTCATATCAGCGTTGTTTGTAATAGCCAGAACATGGAAACAACCTAGATGCCCTTCAACTGAAGAATGGATAAACAAAATGTGGTACATATACACAATGGAATACTACTCAGCAGAGAAAAATAATGACATCATGAGGTTTGCAGACAAATGGATGGATCTAGAAAAAATCATCCTGAGTGAGGTATCCCAGACTCAGAAAGACAAACATGGTATGTACTCACTCATAACAGGATACTAGATGTGGAACAAGGATGACTGGACTGCTACTCACATCACCAGGCAGGCTACCTGGAAAACAGGACCCCAAGAAAGACACAGGGATCGCCCAACGACAGAGAAATGGAATGAGATCTACATGAACAGCCTGGACAGGAGTGGGGGTAGTGAAGGGCGAGGGTCGAGGGAAAGAGAGCTTGGGTGAGTGGGAGATCCCAGCTGGATCAAAAACAGAGAGGGAGAACAAGGAATAGGAGACCATGGTAAATGAAGACCACATGAGAATAGGAAGAAACAAAGTGCTAGAGAGGCCCACAGAAATCCACAAAGATACCCCCACAACAGACTGCTGGCAATGGTCGAGAGACAATCCGAACTGACCTACTCTGGTGATGGGATGGCCAAACACCCTAATTGTCGTGCTAGAAACCTCATCCAACTACTGATGGATCTGGAGGCAGAGATCCATGACTAGGCCCCAGGTGGATCTCTGGGAGTCCAATTAGCGAGAATGAGGAGGGTTTATATGAGAGAGAATTGTTGAGACCAAGGTCGGATAAAGCACAGAGACAAATAGCCAAACAAACGGAAACACATGAAATATGAACCAATGGCTGAGGGGTCACCAACTGGATCAGGCCCTCTGAGTGGGTGAGACAGTTGATTGGCCTGATCTGTTTGGGAGGCATCCAGGCAGTGGGACCGGGTCCTGTGCTCATTGCATGAGTTGGCTGTTTGAAACCTGGGGCCTATGCAGGGTCCCTTGGCTCAGCATGGGAGGAGGGGACTGGACCTACCTGGACTGAGTCCACCAGGTTGATCTCAGTCTGTGGGGAAGGCTTTGCCCTGGAGGAGATTGGAATGGGGGACGGGCTTGGGGGAAGGTGAGGGGGGCGGGAGGGGGGAGAACAAGGGAATCTGTGGCTGATATGTAGAACTGAATTGTATTGCAAAATAAAAAAAAAAATAAAATAAAAAAAAAAAATAAAAAGATGAAATTCACAGGTAAAAAAAAAAAAAAAAAAAGACTAGAGCTTGGTTTACTGATTGTTCTGTACATCATGCAGGTACCACGAAGAAGTGGACAAGTACAACATTTCAACCTCATTCTGGGAAAACCCTGAAAGATACTACTAGTGAAGGGAAATCTTCACAGTGGGCAGAAGTTCAGGCAGTACGCATGGTCATACCATTTGTTTGGAAGGAGAAATGACCAAATGTGCAACTATTCACTTATTGATGGGCTGTAGCCAATGGAATGACTGGATGGTCAGGAACATGCAAAAAGCATACTTGGAAAATTGGTAAGAAAGACATCTGGGGAAGAAGTATGTGGATAGATCTCTCCAAATGGGCAAAGGGTGTGAAGATACTTGTATCCCATGTGAATGCTCACTAATAGTTGACTTCAGATGAGGAGTTCAAAAATCAAATAGATAGGATGACTCTGCAGATAGTCAGCCTCTCCTCAGCCATTTCTGAGATTCCCCAATAAGACCATGAACAGTGTGTCCTTGTTGGCAGAGATGAGATCTATGTATGGTTTCAACAACATGAACTTCCACCCACTGCAGTTGACCTGTCTATTGCTCCTGCTGAGTGTCAGATCATCTAATAGCAGAGACCAACACTGAGCCCAAGATATGGCACCATTACCTGGAGTGACCAGTCAGCAATCTAGTGACAGGTTGACTACATTGGACCACTTCCTCTGTGGGAAGGACAATTCTGTCCTTACTGGAGTAGATACATATTCTGGTCATGAATTTGCCTTTCCTACATACAATGATTCTGCCCAAACCACCATCAGTGGATTTACAGAATGTCTTATCCACCAACATGGTATTCCACACACTATTGCTTCTATGAGGGAACTCACTTCCCGGCCAGAGAAGCACAACAGTGGGCCCAACCATACTTGAAATGTATGATGACAAACTCGCTGATATTTAAATAAATAATGGACCACTAAATGATGGGCATCTCATTCTATATAATACAGCAGAAAATATACCTATCATTAAGTGAGAGCATAATAGAAGATGAACAAAGGCCACAGAAGAAATAAAAGACCAGGAAATTATCATCACTACATGGATTTGCAAAACAGACAGCACACTTTAGTGGCTACCTGAAATGATACAAAATAGAAACTATAGTGCAGTGTTCTTCACCATCAGTCTTGTGGGAACATAGTAAGTTACTTCTTTCTAGGCTACAATAAAAAATAAATGTGATTTCTTTTTCTTGAAGCTGAAGATAACTGTGACATCTAAAGTGTTCACCTAATTGTTTACATGAATAGGGTTTTTCTCTTGTATGAGTTTGTCCCCATTTCCTGACTCAAAAAAGATACAAATTGGCTTTAAAATATTTACAGCACTAGTGACATGGCTGGGCAGTTAAGAACTATTCATTCCCAGGACCAGGGTCTCATTTTTGAAAACTTCCTGTAATTTCTGCTGCAAGATCCACGGGTCTCATATCCTCAGGAACCACAATGCACAAACACATATCCACACAAACACAGTGACATTACAAAATTAAAAATCAAACAACTCTTTTAACAATTTTTCATGAAGTTTTTTTCTTGTAAGCATTAATTCATGTAACAGGTATGGAGGCATGTAATGGCTTGTAGCATTTTTCTTGATGAATTGGATCATGTAAGAGAAAGCTAACATGTATGCTTGAAGTCACAGAAATCAATCATTCTATGTTGGTGGTATCATTTGGTAAGATTTAGGAAATGTTGCCCTGCAGGAGGAAACATGCCACTGGGTGGAGGCTTTGAGAATTACATCCACACACCATTCACAGTTCCCACACTCTGCTTCAGGCTGAAGTTTAAGGATGTGAATTTATAGCCTCCTATTTTAGCTGCCATGTCTGACACTTGTTGCCATGCCACTTTCATGGTGAGCCTGTATCCCTCTGGAACCAAGGGCCAAATTAAAATCTTTTATCAGTTGACCTAGAAAATATATCACAACAACAGAAAAAGAACTAACAAAAATCCATAAAGTTTTACACCTGAATTTGATATTTATTGCAATTTAAAACAAGTACAGAATCTAAAAGGGTTTCATTATCATTTAAATTTATTGTGCAAGTTTTACGGCTCTAGAGGGAAAGGTAACCAGCCTATCAGAAGTCAGGCTATACTTAGAGCTATGAAAGGAAGGTATCCTAGATACTTATAGCTCAGAAGAGAAAGGAACACTGACTATTGGATGTCAGGCTCTACCTTTAGCTGTGAAGGAAGATATCTTGGATACCTATTGCTGAGAGGCAAAAGGTACCCTGTCTATCGTGAAGTCAGGATATACCTGAACCTGTGCTTCAGGGGGAATTGTCTCCCCACAGAATGTCATAATTTGGCTTCTCTCCAAAAGGGAGCCCTTACAACTGGGCTCTGCACCACTCTACTAAGAGAGTTTACCAGGAGAGATGTCCATTGCTGCTCTGCTCCACTCCTTTGAGGGAGATTCTCAGCACAGCTATCACATGTTTCTCTTCTTTGCTCTACTAGGGTGCTTCCAGCAGAGATGTTCATTTCTTCTCAGCTCCAGCCCTAATTCTTACTTCTTTGATTCACTCAAGTAAGGGGGAAATTGCTGAAGAAGTATAACAGAGTCCAATGAAAAGCTGTTATACTCTACTTCTCTAAGGGAGTTTGCCAGCAGAGGTGTCCATTTCTTCGCTTATTCAATCCAATAGTGAGTTTCTTATTTCCTTCAATTAAACATCTCCACTTAAAACACATTCAAGAGATTTATTTAGGAGGAAGGAATCCAGGAAACTGGCTGCCTTTTCAAGTGTGGAAAAAGGCAGCTGCCACCTGAACAGGCACAGGGCTTGAACAAACTAAAAAACTGGCTGGATTTTATGCTCAGGAATTAAACTCAGTGATTGGTTGGTTTTGTGTGTAGTTGGTCAAGGACAGAGTGTTTCTTTGGTTCCGGTTTCAGGTCTAACATGTGTTTCTTTCACTGGCCCCTTGTAACATATCTTTTTTCCTTCCTTCCTTCCTTTCTTTCTTTCTTTCTTTCTTTCTTTCTTTCTTTCTTTCTTTCTTTCTTATTTATGTTTTAAGTATGAGTGTTCTACATATATGTCTGCATGACTGAAGAGGGCATCAAATGCTCTTATAGATGGTTGTGAGCCACCATGTGGCTGCTGGGTATTGAACTTGGGTCTTCAGGTGCTCTTGAAAAGCTGCCAGTGCTCTTAACCACTGATCCATCTCTCCAGACCCTCCCCCTTTTAAAATTTTTGATCTGGCTTCAGGGTCAGGGTATTTCTATAACTGGTTCTGGATTCAGAAACAACCTGTGTTTATTTGACTTTGGTTTCAGGGTCCAGACATGCTTTTTTCCTCTGGTTTCAGGGTCAAAAAAATGTGTCTTTCATGGCCTCTATTGTCAGGGGCAGAGTGTGTTTCCATAGCTGGCCCTTTTACCCTACACATAAGCTTTCATAATTCACAAATTTGGTTTTCTTCATTAAGTTTGCTGATGCAAACAATATAAAAATGGACAACACAATATTTGAACAGTTTGTTGACACTGTCAAATATTTACCTACAGAATACATACTTTTCTGTAACTGATTATGACTGTGTTGGCTGTAGATCTTACAAATGACTTTATAATAAGATGCCATCAGTATCTTATAGAGATAGTCATAGACTCGTAGTAGAGAAAGGCTTCAACAGACTAATTGTACACCAATTGTTTTACTCTTGTATAACTTTACCACACTGCCCATATTTATAGAGTTTCTCTGAAGAATGAGTTTTTTCTAATGATTTTGAAGATTACTCATACATGCAAAGGCTTTACCACACTGATTACATTCATAGGTTTTTCTCTCTAGTATGTGTTCATTCATGCCTTTGAAAATTACTGTGATGTGAAGAGTCTTTACCACACTGATTACATTCATAGGGTTTCTCTCCAGTATGTGTTGTTTTATGTATTTGAAGAGAACTATGATATGCAAAGGCTTTACCACACTGATACATTCATAGAGTTTTTCTCCAGTGTGAGTTCTTTTATGCACTTGAAGATTACTGATATATGCAAAGGCTTTACCACACTGATTACATTCATAGGGTTTCTCTCCTGTATGAGTTCTCTTATGCATTTGAAGATTACTATGATATGCAAAGGCTTTACCACATTCATTACATTCATAGATTTTATCTCCAGTATGTGTTCTTTTATGCCTTTGGAGATGACTGTTATGGGCAAAGGCTTTAACATACTGATTACATTGAAAGGGTTTATCTCCCATAGGTGCACTTTCATGCTTTTGAAAATGACTCTCATATACAACGGTTTTACCACATTCAGTATATGTGAAAGGTTTCTTCTCTCCAGTTTGACTTCTTTCATGCCCACAAGCACATGTAAAAATCTTTACAATAATCATTACACTGTTGACTTAAATCTGTATGAATTAAATTTAAATTTGGTCTAACTTTAAAGAGGAATCAGATTTTAAGATTTCATCATTGTTTTTACACCCATGTTTTATTTATGCAGTCATAGTACTCATACGGCTTCTCTGTAGTGTGAGTTTGTTAATTAACAATGAAGCTAAAAACTCAATTATGTGTATACTAGAATCAAATTCAACAAGTATACTCAATGTGGGGACTGCTATATAACTTCTTATTGTTATAAGAATGAGGTATGTTATGTCTTCCATATCCCTATGCTCATATGGCTTGTATCCAGAGTGACATATGATATACCTAGTAAAGGAAGAATAACAAATAAAAGATTTCCACATTGAATTTCATTTGACTTTCTGTCCTCATAGACTTGTGGTATAGGGATTAAGGTTTCTCCTCAACAACATCCCATGACTTTTGATTCTAAGTGCCCCACTCACAAAACAGCACAGTCACAACAAATATATGGGATACACTCGCTTTACTATGGACTATTTGCTCAATAGAAATTTTGACAATATACTTATCAGCTCTTCACTGTGAATAACTTTTGTAATATGAATGTTATGAAATAAAAAGACTGACAGTTCTACAGCATAGCACTCATGATGCTATGATTTTAATGGTGATATATTTTGAAAAATTGTTTCATTTACATTGTTCTTAAAAGAATGCCTTGCAAATGCATTTCACCAACCTTAAATTGAGGTTTATGGCGTTGTGAGAATTTAATAATCATCAATGCACTTTAAGTGGTACTTATTTACATTGTTGCTTTTGTTAAAAAATTTCTAGGACACAATATAATTTCTTCACAGGCATTTTTTTGTCAGCTTGCACAAGAAAATTACTTTACATATCTTCTAGAATTTTGAAAATGTTCTTCAATATTATGATTTCCCCAACCATATCCTAAAATAAAGTACCAGAAAATTTATATTATTGAAAACATTGTAAAATTTATGTTACTATCTTCAGTGAATCTTAGAAACATGCCTGATTTATTCACCTTGCTCTTCTTTCTCAATCAAATTACACAGAAACATCCAAAACCAAGAAACAGTTGTCCCTTTTTTTAAAATGTGAAGTAAAATGCACTGTCTTACCTATAGTAGTGAGGTTCCTGTAGGTCTCAATCATCACCTCTTTGTAAAGATTCTTCTGGGAAGGATGCAGCAAAGTCCACTCTTCCCAAGTGAAGTTGACATGCATATCATCATAGGTCACTGCATTCTAAAAGATCCCATACATATGTATAGCAGAAAGCATGATACTGAGAACATTATAAATGTATACTTCTTTGACAGTATATTCATACAATTCTGGTGCTCCTCATACTTATTTCCTGACATACATATTATAATGTAACCACCAAGTGACTTTTTTTTTGTTTTTCGAGACAGGGTTTCTCTGTGTAGCTTTGTGCCTTTTCCTGGAACTCACTTGGTAGCCCAGGCTGGCCTCGAACTCACAGAGATCCACCTGGCTCTGCCTCCCGAGTGCTGGGATTAAAGGCGTGCACCACCACCACCAGGCACCAAGTCACTTTAGAAGGAAACTGAATAGGAGGGTAACCTCTGTCATTTCTGTTCCTTTGAATAGGATACCACCTTACAAGAGAAATGCCTATTAACAAACATAGAGACAAGGAAACTGATGAACAGTACAGAGTACACATGAGAGAAAATGTATGAACAATAACTAACTACAGAGAAGAAAATAAGATGGACAAGCTGGGTGTATTGTCTTATGATTTTAACCCCAACACTCCAAAGTCAGGTGCAGGTATATCTGCCTCTAAATTGAATGCCAGAATAGTCTATGCAATCAGGTCCAAGACAGCCAGAACCTAATTGAGCAATTGTTCTTGTGATAAGATGGAGGAGTATCATTGGGTATATGCACAAGAAAAGTATAGCTGGGTCTTGAGGTGGATTGACTCCCAATGTTCTAAGAATTGCATAGTGATTTCCACAGTGACTGTATAAATTTCAACTTGTGATAGCAATAAATCCCCTTGCTCCATGCCCTTGCTAGCACTAGCTGTCACTTGTGTTATTGAGCTTAACCATTCTTATAAGTGTAAAATGAAATTCCAAAGTAGTTTCCATATGCATTTCCCTGATGGCTAAGGATGTTGAACATTTCTTATGTCTTTTTCAGCCACTTTAGATACCTCTACTGAGAATTCTGTTTAGAGGTGTACCTCATTATAATTGCATTGCTTGGTTTGTTGTTGTCTAGTTTCTTGGGTTCTTTATTATCTTGTGTGAGAAAACCCAGAAGCACATAGACAAACATGTTATACTCACTTATATGTGGAAATTAGCTGTTAAGTAAAGTACCATCACAGTAAAAGTAGTTAGTCACGTTACAACCCATAGATGCATAGAGGCTAAGTAACAAGAGCAGCTCTAGGGTATATGCATTAATCTTATTGGGAGAAGGAAATAGAATAGATTTTGAGGGGCACTGGAGACAGTTGTGGATGGGAACAGGAATGGTCAGGTGAGTAAGGAAGGGACAGATGGGGAAAAGACAGGGAGAAATAACTGGAATAGGGAAGATTTTAGCAGGGGACATGGAAAGAGTGCAGTGCAACCTTTATGGAACCTATAAGGGTGGCCCTAGTGAGGACCCCTAGTTATGAAAAATACAGAGGCTGGCTGGGTACTGTTGGCATATACCTTTAATACCAGCACTCAGGAGGCAGAGGCAGGCAGATCTCTGTGAATTTGAGGCCATTTTTTTTTCAAAATGAGTTCTAGGACAGGCTCCAAAACCTACACGGAGCAACCCTGTATTGAAAAACCAAAAAGAAAAAAAAGAAAGAAAGAAAAAAAAAAGAATACAGAGGTTTAACCAATAATCTTCTGTAATCACACAAGGCTCCCAGTGGTGGAATTGGTACACTAAGCCAGACAAAAAACATTCAGCTGACACTTGACACATGTCCTGCCTGAAAGATATGGTGGGGCAATGGTGGCTCAGAGCTTCTGTACTGTCTAACCAATGACTAGTCAAAATTGATGCCCAAGCTATGAGTGAATTTCATGCCTGACACTGCCTAGATGGATAGAAACTGGAATTGGATGGGTCAGTGAATTGGAAAGAACCAAATACAACTGACCAAGGAAAAAAATGAGATGGTTTATAACTATATACTGTCATAATAAAATATTGGTGCCTAGTATAATAGTCATTACAGAGGTTTCTTTCAGTAGATCATGAGAACACATGCAGAGATCCTTACTCAAACATGACATGGAGCTTTAGAAATCCTGTGGAAGGAGGGAATGAATATTGTAAGATCCAGGGAGATTAACAAAACAAGGAGAACTTGGCCCAAGAATCAAGAAAGCAGGGTACCTAGGGGGTCAGAGAAACTGAAGTGGATATCATGAAGCCTGCATGGCTCTGTGCCAGGTCCTCTGCATACATGTGATGGTTGTTTGCCTTGGGGTGTTTGTGGGACTATTAACTGTAGGAGTCTTGGTATCTGGCTCTTTCATTTTCTCTTGGGGCCCTTTTCCTCCTATTAGGTTACATTGTCGAGCCTTGATACGGGGGTTTGTGCCTAGCCTTATTGCACCTTGTTATGATGTGTTTGGTTGATATCCCTAGGAAGCCTACTATTTTCTGAAGGAAAACAGAGTAGCACTGGATTTGGAGGAATGAGGATTTCAGGGGTTTGACTAGGAGTGGAGGAATTGGAAGCTGCAGTTAAGATAAATTGTATGAGAGAAGAATAAATACCAAGAGAAAAGTAAAAATGAAAATATATTTACTCTAAGTTCAATGATTCTCATAATCTGTAACAGCCTCAAACAGCTCAAATGTCAAAACTCTCTTCTGACACTCAAGACAATCTCTTGACTGTCAAATCTTGTAAATCTGGAAACAAATAAAGGATTTTCAACATACAATGGCACAGGATATACTCCCATTTAGAAGAAGAGGGATAAGGCTGTGTTCCAGCCACCAACAGACAAACCCTGCTCATGTGCATGTCACACCAGCCAGAAGATCAGGCCACCAGCCCATGAAACTTCCATGATCCCCACATCTCCCAAGACACAGTTGCCCATCAAACTAACAGCTGCCACTCTCAAAGCCATGTCCTCAACCCCAAATCGAATGGATATCTTCTGCTCAAATGCAGGCACACAATCCAGAGAAACAGGTAGACAACTTGAAATTAAGACCCCCCTGCTGGACCAGAGGCCATGGCAGCCACCAGAAATTTTTGTAACCAGCTCACTTTTGGACCTCCTGCCTTCATTCTATAACCCCCCAACACTATCCACAATCACACTTCTCTCTTAATCTCTGTGTTGTAGCCTCCATCTTCTGTTGAATACTTTCTCTAACCAAAGGACATACAATCTGCCAGATGTCTGTGTAGGCCACCTGCCCAATGATTTCCACTAGTTTCTCTGTGCCCTCTCAACCCTATCTCCAAACTTTCTCCTCTCTTCCATTTTGTCATCCACAAACTTGAGCAGAAACTCATTGCTGGAACAAAGGCCACAGTGCAAGATTTCAAGGCCCCAACTTGGGATGAGAACCCATGATCAACCATAGAACACACAGAAGAGAAGAACAAAGAGCAAATAGAAACCAAGGAATAAAACACCCATCCAAAAAAGACAAACTGAGAAATGAGCACCTAGATGCACAATCACCTCAAATCCAGATACCAGGACACCAGCATAAGAACATAATCAATAACAGCTGGAGCAACATGTCACCACCAGATTCCAGCTATTCTACTACAGCAAGCCTTGGACAATCTATCAAAGGTGAAGGACAAATAAGACAAACTTTATAAAGATGATAGGATTTCTTATAGAAGAAGTGAAAGAATTTCTGTAAAGAAAGGAGAGAAAGGATAAATGTAATATTAGAAAAAATTAACATATCCCTTAAAGAAAGCCAAAGACAAACAAAATGGTTGGTAGAAGTAAACAAATCTCTTCAGGATCTGAAAATAGAAATAGAAGCAATTAAATAAATGCAAACTGAAGGAATTCTAGAAATGAACATCTAGCTAATTGAACAGGAAATACAGAGGCAAGCTTCACCAAAAGAATATAACACATGGAACAGAGAATTCCAGGCTGTGAAGATATGATAGAAGAGATGGCTATATCAATGAAACAAAATGTTAAATCAAAGAATTTCCTGAGACATAACATTCAGGAAATCTGGAAAAATATTATAGGATGAAACCTAAAAATAATAGGAATAGAAGGAGAAATATCTCAGCTCAAAAGCCCAGAAAAGATTTTTAAAAAATTCCTAACTAAAAGGACAGAAGAACACAGCCCAGAGAATCTACTAAGCAGGGCTCACAGAGGCTCACAGAGACTGAAACAGCAATTACTACCTGCATGGGTCTACACCAGTTCCTCTGCATATGAGTTACCAATGTATAGCTTGGTGTTTTTGTGCAACTCCTAACAGTGGAAGTGGATGGTGTCTCTGACTCTTGCCAGTTCTTGAAATCCTTTACTGCCTACTAGCTTGCCTCATCTGGCCTTGATATGAGGGTTCTTCCTTAGGCTTATTGTCACTTGTTATGCAGGGTTTATTGATAACCAACCCTGGGATATGTGCTCTATTCTGAAGGAAAATGGAGGAAGAGTGGATCTGGTAGAAAGGAGAGAAATGGAGAGGATTCGGAGGAGTGGAGGGAGGAAAATCTGCAGTTGGGATGTATTGTAAGACAGAAGAATAAAGAAAAATAAAAAAAGAAGGATTGAAATGTGGACACTGAGGGAAGACAATAAGACCTGTAGCTCTGTTTCAGACAGATGAGGCTTCATTCTCAAAGGGCTTAAATAGCTCTATCTATGAAGTTTTTCTTGTTTCTCCCTTGTTAATTCTACTCCTTGGGGTAATCAAAGAAAAGGAGTGAGAGAGAGAAAGAGAGAGACACAAAGAAGAGAGAGATACAAACAAAGACGAGCTCTCTATAAATTCACTGAAATGGGACTTACAAAATCACCAAAACTGTAACAAGGCTCTGTATTAATTCATTGTGGCTCTCCCTCACAAGATGACACTTTCACAAATTCCCTTCTTCCTATCAATATCTGTGCTAAATCCATAATAAAAATCTCTTTTAATCCACGTCTGGGCACATGAAGCAGAAACAGGTGAATCTCTTCAAGTTCCAGGCCTAGCCTCTCTATTACTTAGTAAGTTCGAGGTCAGACAGTGTCAGAATGTGAGACTGTGTCTCAAAACAGATGCACTTAAAAATCTCTACTTAATAAATTTCAGGGCTGTGAAAAATGTTTAACAAATAAATACTAACCTTGAAACTATCCCTTTACTTCTGTATTATAAAAACAGTTGCCACAATGCACACTTTTAATCCAGTAAATTTAAGACACGATAAAAGGC
>NW_026738468.1:0-15858 GCF_949786415.1 Peromyscus eremicus
CATAGATTCCCCCATCATCCCTCCTCCCTCTTTCCCCCCTCCCCCCCCATCCCCTCCTCCAACAGGGTAAGTTTTCCCATGAGGCAACAACTAAGCCTGGTACATTCAGTTGAGGCAGGACCAAGCCCCTCCTTGCTTTATCAGGGGTAAGCAAGGTGTCCCACCATAAGTAATGGGATCCAGAAAGCGGGCTCATGCACCAGGGATAGATCCTGATCCCACTGCCAGGGGCCCCTCAGACAGACCCAGCTACACAATTGTCTCCCATATGCAGAGGGTCTAGTCTGGTCCCATGCAGGTTCCACAGGTGTTGTTCTAAAGTTCGTGAGTTCCTTTGAGCTTGGTTCAGTTGTCTCTGGCTTAGACTTTTCGAGGGACAGTGTGTATGTAGACTATGTAAAAAAGAGAATCTATTTGTAGTAGGGATGAAAGAACCCTCTAAAGAATGCTGTATACCATTGAATCCCACAGAGAATTGAAATGGATATCTCTGGGGCAGAACAGCTAACATACCCATACGGCAAAATTCTGTGGATCTATCTGAGCAGATCTGTTTGATGAGACTGTATGTTGCCTGAGATTTGTCTTTAACTTTCAAATGTGCCTAATTTAGATTTCCTTTGTGTTTTCAGTAGAAATTCTCCAGAAAGAATAGCAGTGATTTAAAAATATATACTGGTCACATTCTGCTTTCCCTATTTTGTGGCAATTTACTGTAATTAATAGAAGAACTCAAGTTCCAAAGCATCCTACATTTATATTCAAAACAAATTAAAATCCTTTAGTTTTGTTAGTTCATAACTATTGTACACCTCTTGAAACCCAGAATTTTGTATCTGTCACAAAATCCAAAGTGAAGTCTTATTGCTGAGTGCTATAGTCAAATGGTTGCCTAATACTGAAGGATGAAAAATAATTAATTGCTTTCCAGATATTGTTTCTGATTCTTGACAATTTATTCTGAGACAGAGTCTCAAATATTCCAGACTAGCCCTAGAAACACTATGTAATAGATGATAACTTTAAACTTCTCATCCTTTCGTCTCCTCCCTCCAGGTTTGGGGCTGAGAATTATATGACATTTACACCCAGTTCATGTTGTACAGAAAATGGAACTCAAGGCCTTGTGCATACTAAGTGAGCTCTTTACCAATCAAGCTAAATCTCCAGCCCCTGAATCCTTTATTTTATACCTCACTTTTGCATCAAATATATAACTTGTATATGAGATATACATATTATATGTCCATATGTATTATACAAAATGCTTAGTATATAAGGGTTTTTTTGCTCTTTAATATTTTCAATATTTATTATAAAATAATATATATTATAATATTTGTAAAAATTGACAAAGTAGAAGAAATCATCCCTTCATAATCCTAAAATTTTAAGATGATTACTGTTAATATTTAGAAATTACCTTTTCAAATATTTTGATAAATTTTTATGTAGTTGAAATTATATTTATATAACTTTTTATAATTTTATTTATATACTATAATCACCACTTGTGTTTTTTAAAAATGTTTCAAAACAATATTAAATGTCTAAATAACATCTTATAAACATTATAAAAGTTTTAAGTATAGCTTTAGAATTAACTTGGTGTTGGGTCTGTTTAATGTTGATGTGCGATGTTTTTATTTTTGTTTATTACAATATATAAAATTTTAAGGGAAATAAATAAATTTCAAAAACTAACACTGTTTTTAATTATTTGTTACTATAGATAACACTGTAATAATCATCTTTCTTTGAAAAAATGATATTGTTGATTTTTATGTGTAGGAGTGTTTTCTCCCATGTATGTAAGCACACCATGTGTGTGCCTGGTTCTCTCAAGGTCAAAAAAGGATTTTGAACCTCCTGAAATTGGAGAAACAAATAGTTGTGAGCTATTATGTGAGAGAAATAGTCTTCTCCATGGAAGAGCAAGGCAATTGGTTATCCAATATCAAATAGGCAACTCTGAAAACATACATAAAAGTAACATTATACAGACTGAGCAGGTTGTATTTTGGGATATATGTGAATGTACATATGTATACATATACATGCATATATATGTATATGTATATGGTACATCATAAGTATTTCAGTGCATTACTTTTTATTTATTTTACTTTCCAACTTATCCTTGAGTAGAAAAGTATAGAATATAACATATTTTAAACTATCTCTCATTTGAACCTATTATAAACTATATGAAAACTCATAGCATTGTGATATTAATATTAATATTTTATTTTGCCCCACAGTTAATAAAAGAATTGGGATAAAATATTTTATATTTTATTTTCCAAAATTATCAAAATAAAGAGAAATACAGAGTATATATAATGTACATAAAGGTGTCCAAGCTTATATGTATCAACATTTATATTATACCACATTATATTTGATCATATTACTTAATATGTTTTCTATATTCAAAGTAGTAGGAATATTTTTGAAGCATTGTATATATTGATATTTATGTATATGTAGATGTGATATAATTTTAATAATAATTAATAAATGTTATATATTTTAATATAACCTATTAGCATGACTATAACAGGTAATATAACATGAGTTTTCATAATAGCAATGAGGACCTAGACTCATTACCAGAATCATAGTTACATTCACAGGATGACTCTATCTATGAACCTATAAAGTCTGAGAATGAGTAATCATTATAAATGATTCCATCTAAAGGAAAGTAATTTTCAAAATGTACAGATCGGTTCCTCCAACTTCCATTAACAGGAACCCTGTCTCATTAAATGTGCCACAGTGTTCATATTAAGTCATGTGCAGTAGTGAAAGGAAATCAATGGATACTTAGACATTACCATGTTTTCTTTCTTTTGAAATTTTGTAGCTTAACCTCATTCTCATTTTAAATAAAAGTTATTACCCATAGGAAAATAATGATAGATTTTATAATATGACAATAAGGGTCACAAATGAAGGTACAAACAGCCGTGTCTTAGTAGATGAAAACAACACAGTTTTAATTTTATTGCCAACAACATCTAGTATATCTATCTCAACTCTGTAGAATATTTTCCTTTACATAAGTAGATTTATGTCATACTTAGAGTAGATTCCTGCAACTGTCTCAATCATCTTAACACAGACATACACATATATCAAAGAAAAGACATATGATCTGAAGAATGGAACTCTGTGTCTTAAGTATTGTAGGCAGAGAAGATATAGACCATATCTGTTCAAACTTTTGTTGAGAAAGAGATATGTGGCTCAACCTACATGTTAGGGAGATGAAAAATATAACATAACAGTTATAAGTAAAAGAGAGCTTGCGGTTAATTAGAAACAGTATCTACTAAACCATCCTAAACTTAGAATGAAGCAATGCCATAAAGTATTCAAAGAAAACAGAAGGAAATTAAATTCACCAAGGGGTCATTACTACATTTGTCAAGAGCTCTTGCTTACATTCTAAAAGTTATCCTTTGCTCAACTGATTCTAGGAAGAAGAATACAAAGATTTAACATGAGTATTTTGTTCAGCCTTCAGCTCTTCCATTTGGTAATTTGGACTAGTGACTTAACCTCTTGGATATTTGATTGCCTCTTCCTTATAAGGAAAATAATAATGCCAACTTCTATGGTAACATAAAAGAGTAAATAAAATGACCTAAAATTAAAAATACACTTATAAGATAATACCAACTTTCATTTTGGGTCCTTAAATGTAGTCCAGACTGGCCTTCAACATGTAATTTTCTGCTTCAAATTTTTGGGATTTTGGCAATACCACAATGTTCAGTTCTACCATTTTTTTTAATAAATAATAGTTCCCTTATCTGTCTCTTCTTTGCTTTTCACACTTCCTTTTACCTTTCTAAGTACTGCCACATTCCAGGGAAATTAAAAAAAATAGTTTTGGAGATTAAGAGATTGAATTCATCCATGAGGGAGATCAATACTGAATTTACAGATTAGTTCAGTCACTTGCAAGCATGTAATATTTGGAAAATTAATTAAATTGCCCTGACTTCAGTATTCACATTTGTATAATGAGGGTCAAATCATGCCTACCCCATAGGATTTTTGGAGAATTTGGTGGAATTGCATCTGTTTAATATAATTACCACATTTCTCAAAAAATGATAACAATTACTATTTTCAACAATTCATCTTGCCCATATTTTCAATAATACATCATGCTCATATTTTTATGTTAGAAGTTTGACCTGCTTAATGCAAGCTTTGGAGAATATTTTAATAACTAATGAAAATATGGACCAGCAGAATTGGTATAACCTAGGAACACAATAAAAACACAGACTCTTATGATGTTGTTTCAAATCTACATAAGTCAGAATCTCTATTTTTAAAAAATTAAATGTATTTATTTATTTTTATCATACATATGTATATGGTGCTGAGTCCATTTAGTGTTGTTTGTATTCATATATTTGGGGGGGGGTTGTAAAACTTGATATTGAATAACCCAAGTAGTGGATTCATCCATGATGGAGATTGATTCTCCCTCTCTTGGGAGTCACCTTCCATAACTCTAGGGGTGAGGCCTTGTGAGATTTCCCCCATTGATGCTTGTATGTCAACCGCTATGATCTTGTTTAGATAATCATATGGTTCAGGGTTCACTTATGCAGCTTTCCTGTCATATCAAGAAGATAGAGACTCAAAGCAGACTTCTATGGTGATATTTTATTTGTGCTGAAATGTGATTTTATCTCTATGTTAATAAATAAAGTTGCCTGGGGAGCAGAGCTAATAGCAAGCCATTTAGCAGAAGTCTGGCAGTGGTAGTACATGCCCTTAATCCTATCACATGGCAGGCAGAGTCTCTGTTTGTTCAAGGACACAGCCAGCATGGTGACACACGCCTTTAATCCCAGTACCAACCGTTGAGACCTGGAGGTCTGTATAGACAGGCAATGACGAGAAAGTTACGTGGTTGTGTTTAGAGCCAATGAGAAGGCAGAACAGAAAGGCAATAAAAAGAAAGGACACAGGAAGGTCTGTCTCTCAGAGGAAGGACAGCAGGGAGTGGAAAGATAAGGTGGTCTTAGCTCTTGGCTACTGCTCTGATCTCTGGGCAGTAACTCTTTATTTGGCTCTGTGTTTCTTATTTAATAAGACCGTATAGAATTGAATCTACAGACTTCCTGGTCTTGCAATTCTTAAATAGTTCTTCCCCTGCTGTGGTGTTTCCTGAGTCTCATGTGTGTTGGATCTTTGTCATTGATGTATCAACTGGAGTTGGGCATCCCATGATCAATTGTCTTCTGCATTTTGACCTCTTACAGTTTTCTGTAATGGTCTCTCTATGTTGTGACAGTTGGGAGCTTGTCTCAGTTATGGTTTCTATTGCTATGATAAAACACTATGACCATAAGCATTTGGGAGAGGAAAGGATTTATTTTGCTTATAATTGCACATTATAGTATGTGATCAAAGGAATTCACGGCAGGAAGTCAGAGGTGGGAACCTTGGAGCAGGAACTAATCCAGAAGCCATCGGACAATGCTGATTACAAGTTTGTCCCTCATGTCTTGATAGTTTTGTTTTCCCCAACACTACTTACCCAGCACTAGCACCACCTACAATGGTTTTGATTCTCACACATTAATCACTAATTAAGAAAAGACCCCACAGTTTTGCCCACTGGTCAATCTTATAAATGCATTTTCACAATTTCTAGGCTCCTTGTCTTTAGTAACTCTAGCTTGTATTGAGTTGACCAAAAACAAACAAATAAAAACAACAATAACAAAAACATTAAAAACAAACAAAGTTATACCTGTCTGTGTATATAAGTCTATTTAGAATATAGTTAGGAATTACGAAGGTTTAGAAAAGTTGCAATAATCGGTTCTCCACTCTTGTCAGGCAGTGGTAGTTAACTAGGCATGATAGCACCTAAGGAGAAGGCCTGAGTACAATTAAGCAGGTATTGGTTACTACTGTTAGTTTTTCGGCTGCGTTGTGTTCTTACCCTGCAAGGAAATGCCACGAAAAATGACAGAATCCGCTAACAAAGAGTTTTATTAAAGGTAAAGGGACAGAGAGTGAACAGGCCTGCGGGAAGCACGTGTGTGGAGAGAGAGGAACCGGGAACATGACGCCTGATTTTAAAGGCTGGGCATGGACAGATCAGCGTCACTACTACACGCAAGCGAGTAGATCACATGGCCACGTTGCGCGCTTACGTGGCCAGTGAAACGTCACGCATCTCGGTCACGCAAGATGCCCTGACCCGGAAATGGCTATCCTGACCTGGGCCTGGCTAGGCGGAAGTGTCTGCCAGGCATATGCGAACACGCCTGACCGTGGGGGCGTGTTGTAAATCTTTCAACTACCAAGATATGAAAGCCTCCATTATAGTAGGACTTGAGTCAAATTAGACACCTGTATATATGTAAGTACCATGACTGCACCTTTGGCAAAATATTTGTGTGCTGGTCATTATTGTTGTGTGTATATTTTACAGCTAGGTAAGACTATTGATTAATTTTCTCCCTTGGAAACTTGCATAGCACATTTCAATGCTAAGAAAATTAGTCTTCAGGTAAGTGGCTTCCAGGTGACATTCAGCTTGATTTCACCAAGTCCTGTGCTCAAAATGCCTGGTGTCTTCATCAATAGGGATTTACTTTAAACTACCGGGATGAAAACAAGGGCAAAAACAATAGCTTATATGGGAGGTACAGCTTAAAGAAAGCATTGGAGGAATCACACTTGTTAAACACAAGGGCCTACTTTTTTAAAAGGATGGGAAAATGATGCCAGGTCACCAGGAACGCTGGAGTGAAAGTGGTCAAATAACTTGGTGATACTTTGCTATTCTATTAGGTGTCAGAATTGTTTAGGCCCTAATCCTTGGCTTTGTCTCTCAGTGAATAGAACTCTTCCTTGTGAAAGAGGCCCCACAACTTTGTGTCCTCCATCAATAGAATCTATTCTTATGCTCCTTACAAATTCTTCCTCTCTAGGCCCTGGGCTGAGCTCTGTTTCCCAGTCAATAGAACTCTTTCTTATGATAAAGGCCTTAGGTACTTTGCTGTAGTGATATATTTTGCCAGGAAATTTCAATAAAGCCTTCCTTGGAGCTTTGTTATAAGAATTGTCACTTGGAGATTTTTTTGTCCCCAAAGTTGTACTGTGTTTATATGTGTAATAAAATTAAACATGGGATCATCCTTTCTAGAAGTTTTGATCCAGTCTGACTGGCCAAGTCCAGCTGTATCGAGTTTTCACTCTCACATATTTGCAGTTTGTTTCCCTGCTGACTGTGATACCTGCAGGAATGCCCCCACCCCCAGCAAGATTACATAGCCACAGGGAATTATATTATTTTATGTTATCTAAATTTAAATTAACCTATGACAGTTGAAGTGATACACCCGAAGAGCTATACACAATTTAACAAAACCCCAGTTTTTCTCAGGTACCTCATTAAAACTATCCTTTTGAGACTATTTTTAAAAGTTCATAGATACTTCCCTATAACTATTAAAGTTTTTTAAAATCTAATGGTTAAGTGTTTTCACTTGATATGCTTACATTATCAAATGCTAAAAATTTAGATAACCAATAAGATAGAACAATAATGTGAAAAGATATGCTCAATAAATGAGCATTGTGGTGGTATTGTGTTCCCCAAAATATTGTGCACCCTAATAAACTCATCTGGGGTCAAAGATCAGAACAGCCACTAGATACAGAGGCTAGAAAATGGTGGCACTCTTTAATCCTAGCATTCCAGAGGCAGAAATCCCTCTGGATCTCTGTGAGTTCAAGGCCACACTGGAAACAGCCAGGCATGGTGACACACGCCTTTAATCCCAAGTGAGCCTTTAATCCCAGGGAGTGATGTCAGAAAGCAGAAAAATATATAAGGCGTGAAGACCAGAAACTAGAAGCTTTTGGCTGGTTAAGCTTATAAGCTTTTAGCAGCAGTTCAGCTGAGATCCATTTGGATGAGGACTCAGAAGCTTTCAGTCTGAAGAAACAGCATCAGCTGAGGAATTGGCAAGGTGAGGTAGCTGTAGCTTATTCTGCTTCTCTGATCTTCCAGCATTCACCCCAATAACTGGCCCCAGATTTGTTTTAAATTCTAATTTTACCTCTGACAAGCTAGTGATATATATATATATATATATATATATATATATATATATATATATATATATATATATATATATATATATATACACCTTTTCATTTCAATCCTTTTCCTCATACACTGAACAAAATTTTCAAGGTCAATCCAATGAATCTTAGATGGGAAATACAAGTCAAAATGACTAGAGTGAGGTTTTGGAAAATATCTTGTCCAGTTTGAGACCTACCCATGATGGCTCTTATTCACCAAGTTCTATGAGAATCAAAACAAGAGGTACTGCCATTTGAAAATCTGTACATGTGGGAGGATGTGGGAGGAATGATAACCTGGAGAATGGCCATCAGTAAGATATCTTAAGAATCAAGCAGAGAGTGGGCACAGATAATGACAACTGTTCTGGTGGAAGGACCCAAAGTCCTTGAATATGGCAGGCTACACAACTGCTATACTCAATACTACTCTGAAATAAATCACATGTAAATGATCAAATTTTTCCATATTAGTCCTTCAGAAAATGATCAAATTCAGAAGAATCTGTTATGAATTATGCACACATGGGGAACCCCCAGCTGGCTAAGCCAGGGTATCCCTCACAGGAGTGAAAATCTGCTGGCATGCTGGGCAGATGCAGTGGCAGGCTTCTGTATTCCTGATTTGGCTTGCTATTCCCCCAAGCTCCAGGAACATCACTGCTGCAACCTGCCTCCTCAGCTCCCTCAAGGAACTGATTTCCCGCTGGGCATGACCCCAACTCCTAACTTCCCTCCTCCCCACTTCGCCCCTTGTCAGTATGAAGCAGTCTTAAGGATTCAGGGTCCTCATCCCCCCCCTCCGCCACTATCAATAACTCACCTTTTTATAACTCACCATTTTGTAATAGTTAAAAGGGAGGAATGTTAGTATTCTGACCTGCTACTTGGAGACCCACCCAGTGTCCTGATGTAAAATCCCCTTTAAAAGAGAAAGCTCCTCCTCCCGCTTCTCTTCTCTCTCTTTCTCTCTATTCCCCTAAAGTGTTCTCTCTCTCTCTCTCTCTCTCTCTCTCTCTCTCTCTCTCTCTCTCTCTCTCTCTCTCTCTCTCCCCCTCCCTGTACCTCTCTCCCTCTCTCCCTCTCCCCCTCTCTCCCTCTTCCCCTCTTTCTATCTCTCTCCCCTCTCTCTTTCCCCAACCAAATAAAAGTCTTCACTGAGCATTGTCTGCATGGCATCTCTGTCTCTCACCCTCTGCAAGGCACCTTTTCTCCACCTGCCAGGGCCTCTCACATGCTATATCATAACACTAACTGATCTCAAAGTGGCACATCATGCTACAATTCATTTAAATCCAACAAACTTGATGATTTTTAAAGGCAACAAAAGCCTCTGGTAACTAATACACACACACACACACACAAAAAAAAAAAATCCTAGGAAGTGCAATATATTTCTCTTTGTGAAGAAAAGGAATTTTTACATTATAATATGAAGACTCCAGAGCAGAAGCATAATTTTCAGAACACCATGAAAATGAAAGCTATGTAGCCCCTTTTATTAAGGTTAAAATAAGAGCATATGATATAAGGACATTTCTTGAAAAAGAGGCACAAATGACAATCAAGTATGTGAAAACTTTAGAACAGAGGTTACTAGAAGAAAGAAAGTGCAAGTTGATGACAAATTCTGCAAGTAGGTATAAAGGGTATCAAAATGCAATCATAAGAACGAATGCAATTCTAATATTTGATAGCATAAGTGGGGTAACCACGGTCTTCTACAGTTTATCACACTTTTCTAACAATTGGAGAAAGTATATGAAAGTTTCCTACACACAGGAAAAATATTTGAGTCAATAAAAATGTTATTTATCTTGATTTGTTCATTACACATTGTATTCATGCATTGGATTATCAGACTCTACCCCATAATGAGTGCAAATTTGCCTGTTAATTCAAATTAGAATTAAAATGTAGACTAAACTATCACATTTTGAAGGGGTGATAGTATAAGTACTTTCCCAGTATGAGCTAGGATCTAAGTTCAATTTCCAGTATGAGAAAGAAAGGAAGGAGAGAGAGAGAGAGAGAGAGAGAGAGAGAGAGAGAGAGAGAGAGAGAGAGAGAGGGAGAAGCTATATGCAGACACACATATTCACAGACAGACACACAGACACACAGAGGGGTAGTTGTTTCAAGATAATAAAAATCAAGGCATTAAAAAGAAGTATGTATCTCTTCTGTGCACTGAATCCTATCTGAATGCTTTCACATGTCATGTAATGCTAAAGAAACACTAAACCGGAAACCTGAATGCATAGATAATATGGCAACATACTAGATCTGAATTCAACGACCTGCCACCTATTTCTCTGGGTCTTAATTTCACAACTGAAAGAAAGAACACTGGCATTCTAAGATTGACTGGCATATCTCATAGTTTCTCTGGAACCATGGTGTTTAAGTTTTCAAGTCAATGTCATATTTTGCAGGACATTGATTCCATGAAACAAATTAATTCTGATTCTTGTTTCCTAGTCTCACTTGCCTTTTTTCATGGTTACTATTCACCATAGAAGCAAGGAGTGCAAGGCTAATAAAACTAATAAAATTCTGAAGTATTTTGTGCACTATCTAAATTCAGAGAATCCAGATTTTCAGTTAATCTGGATTATGGAGAGTACACATGAGAACAGTCAGAGGCTCCAGGTCTCCACTTAGGGGAAGGTGCACAGTTACATGGAGAAACAGCACAAACACCGTGGTCTGATGATAACAGGTATACAGCTTGAGACTCTCCACAAAATATGACATATTTGTTCTCATTAACAGAAATAGCTTATTTCCCATTATATTCAATCCACCATCTATTACAACATGAGTCACTTCAAAAATACAAAGCTATGTGAATGTTTCTCCTCCTCCTCATTGTTAAAGTCCTCCACTCAACAAACTAATCAAAGAAGGAAGTATGGAAAAGCACCATTGAGGCATAAGCTTAGCATGTATGACCAAGATTTACTCAAAATTACTACCAGGGAGACAGGAAAGAGGTAAATTAATCTGCACCCCCTTCAAGAGATAAAAAAAAAAATGAGCGAAAGGTTTGATTACAAAAAGATTATTTGAACAAAAGCAGCACTTGAACAAGATGAAACAGAATACCCCAGGCAGAATAGAAATGCTGATGTTCCCCAAAGAAGGAAACTCCCAAGAAATACAGAATGAAGATAAAGGCATAAAAAATCAAAGTGAACATTAAGAATATTAAATTCTACTAAATGAACAAAGTGTTTGATTCATAAACACACACCAGACGAAAGCTCTCTATCAAGCAGAGTATTTTCCCTGGCAATGAGAGCAGACAAAGAAGCACACATGCCTACTCAGAACTCAACATTTTCCTGTTATGTTATTATTTGGCTACATGTCATGGGACTACATTGCAAATGAAATAAATAGTCTCCAAAAAATGATGTGCGTGCACACACACAATACTGGGATATAGTGGGATGTATTTGAATATTTGTATACAAACATATAATGTATTTTTCATGGGATATCACATACTCATGTCAATATATACATATCTGACTTTATGTCTCCCTAAACTTCGTTACAAAAAAAAACCCTACAAATAAATAAAAACACTACACACCAAAATTAATCAGGTTCAAATTGTATATAATTCAAAGAACTTCTATAAAGTTAAAATAGACATTCAGACTAGAAGCTATGGAGTTTATATAATTTTCCATGACTATAAAATCAGGCAAACGAAAAGGGGATAAAATATATTACATTGTCTTTTTGACATTGCTTTAATTCACTTACTATGATTATCTCCATTTGTATTGATTTTCTTGAAATGACATAACTTTTTTCATTGAGGCAGAAATATATATATATATATATATATATATATATATATATATATATATATATAATTTTCTTGATTAATTTCTCTATTCCTCTGTTGTTGGATACCTATAGTTTTTTATATGACTCCGCTACTACAAATAGCGATGTAATAAGCAGAGATATGCAAGTATCTTTGCTATATTTTGACATAGAGTCTTTGGAGGAAACATTCAAAAGTGGTAGAGCTAGACCTTGTGGAAGGTCCCTTGTGAATGTTTTAAAGAAACTCCACATTGATTTTCATAGTGACAGGGTAAATTTATATGCAATAAGTAATATATAAAGGCTACCTTTTGGCTATATATTCCCAATCATTTGTTGCTGGTTTTTGAATAATGTCCAATCTGACCAGTGTGAGATGGAATGTCAGTGTGATTTTAATTTGTGTTTCTTGCATGACTGGTAAAGTTGAACATTTTTTCACATTTTTTATTAATCACTTGTATTTTATCTTTTGAAACTGTCCATTTAGTCATTGAATTGTTTTATTTTTTCAGTTTATGAGTTATCAATGCATCTATGTGTGTATCCTCTACAGGATGTTTGATAAACGCTCCAAACAACCTAGGAGTAGAAAGAACATGTGTTCATATATTAAAAGGTATATAAAACAAACATTTTACCACCATTATATTATGAAATGGGAAAATATGCAAAGCATTTCCACTAAAATCAGGAATAAGGGCGTCCACTATCTCCATTATTATTCAGTAAAGTACTTGGAGTTTTCAAAATAGCAATAAGACAAGAGAAGGAAATAAAATGAATTCAAATACTGAATGAGAAAGTAAAAGCATGCTTATTTTCTGATGATGTGGTCATATACACCATGTTACAGTATTGGTGAAATTAATCTGGTGTCCAACGTGGGGCAAGAGTTTCCACCTAAAAACTGAGAAAAAAGATTCTAAAATGGAGCTAAAAACAGCTTCCTAATTGTCTCTCTCAAATGAGTGGCAGCTGGGTTTGAGCTACTTGTGGGTTTCTGGTGTGCGCGCTCGACCTGCAGTTTGGCAGGAATGAGACCTCTGCAAGTGGCACAATAAGCTGCGTGGTAGATTTAGCCTTTGCTAGTACAAAGCAAAAAAAAGAGGTTTCTGGCCTACACACTGCTTGGATAAAAGCATAGAGACCCACAATAGCTCCCAGAGCTGGTGGAAAATGTACTACCATACCACCACCATGTTGGGAAGCTGAGGTGGGCGGAGCCAGCAGCCATAGTGCCGTTTCAGTCTTACAAATGCTGCAGTTTAAAACAATAGATTCACAATAAGACAGATTCAGATAAAACAAGACTTTAAATGCTTTACAATGTGTGTAAAAAATACGTAGGTTTGAAAGAGACAAAAAAGGTGATATATACAGTTATAGAAACAAATACATAGTTTTAAAAAATAAAGTCTTTAAAGAGACAATAAAATTAATATAAAAAATAAGCCACGTGAAGATGAATATTACACAGAGAATCTGGATTGTGCTGTCTTTGGGATTTTTAACTGCAGAAAAACATTTGATTGTAAAAGCTGTTGAGTTATGCCAAAATGTATATTTTAAAGGTACCTTGACTTCAAAATTTGGATGTAAGAATGTGTTGCTTTGGAAAGGAGACTCTGCTTTTGTTCCTACAGAAAGTCAGAGGCTAGGGATTTGTTCCAGATTAAGATACATCAGGTTTGACCAGCCAAGACCCCCCTGAAAGGTCTCTGATGACACCATGACCCAGATGATCCAACATCCAGAATGATTTGAAGGCAACTGGCTCAGACAATACAGCCTCATGGACTATTCCATCATCCTAAAATTTTCTTTGTGTCCCCATAAGATACAGTGCCCCCCTCCAGCAGGAAGTAGTAAGAGAAGCTATGCCCAAATTCCCAAATTATATGTAATTTTACTTTGTTAAGGTTAAAACCTTCCTTTTTGAAAAAAAAAAGGGGGGAAGTGCTGTGGGATGTTCTGTATGTCAAATGTGTTGCTGATTGGTCAATAAATAAAACACTGATTGGCCATTGGCTAGGCAGGAAGTATAGGTGGGACAAGGAGGAGAATAAAGCTGGGAAGTGGAAGGCTGAGTCAGAGAGACACTGTCAGCTGCCATGATGAGAAACAGCAAGTGAAGATGCCGGTAAGCCACAAGCCATGTGGCAAGGTATAGATTAATGGAAATGGACTGAATATAAGAGTGAGAGCTAGACAATGATAGGCCTGAACTAATGGCCAAACAATTTAAATAATGTAAAATTCTGTGTGTTTATTTTGTAAGTGGGCTCTGGGACTGGCGGGACTTGGCGGTGGGAGCTGGAGAAAAATTCTCCAGCTACATTACAGTATGTAAAGCCTAACAGAAAATGCTTGGATTTGATAAGTGTTCTGAGCAAAGTAGTTGAATATAAAGTTAATATACAAACATTAGTAAATTTTTGGGTAAAAATAACAAAAACGTTGAAAAAGAAATTAGATAAACAATGTCACTCATAATTACCTCAAAAAAGAAAAAGTACTTGGTTAAACCTATATGAAAGATCTTTAAAATAAAAACTTTAAGACACTGAAGAAAAATTGAAAAAGATATTTGAAGATGGAAAGAACTCCTATTCTCAAGAACGGGAGAATTAATATTGTGAAAATACCCATTGCACCTGAGGAAAGGTACATATTCGATGTAATTTCAATCAAAATCCTTGTATCATTATTATAAAATTGAATATATACAGAAATATATATTGTATTACTCAGGGGACAAAACTGATTGAATATATATATAATTGGTTAGGAGAAGGAGATGTCAGCAGCAGGCAGATTGCAGTAATCAGAATATACTATCATGTATAAAATTGCCAAAAGAAAATATTCAATAGGAAGGTGGGGGGCTGGTGGGGGAGAACAAGGGAATCCATGGCTGATATGTAGAACTGAATTGTATTGTAAAATAAAAATAAAAAAAGAAAAAATTATATTAATTAAACTTAAAAAAAAACCTTATTGTTTAAGATATAAAATATGCACAAGACAAGCACATACACCAGTAAAATAGAGTAGCCAGATACAAACCTACACTGGAACAGCCACCTGAGAGCCAACCAAGATGCCAAAATTTGTGTTACAGAAAACAGCCTCTTCCACAAACGGTTTTGAGAGAACTGGATATCAGCACACAAAAGAACAAAATAAAAATTTGTATCTTTCACCCTGTATAAAATCAAATTAATGATCAAATACATTTATGTAAGACATGAAACTGAATTTGCTAAAGAACTAGTGTGGGCAATCACTTCAAAGTATTAACAGAAGAAAAGAATTCCTGAATAGGACTCCAGTCCCTCAAGAAATAATGCTACCAATTGGTAATTGTGATTTCACAAAATTAAAAAAGCTTATATACAACAATGGAAATATTTAATTGAATAATGAGACAAAAATGATTATTTTATTATTCTCAGAAATAACATTTCTCCCAAAGCTGCTATAAAGATATATCTCCAAGTTGTGAAGTATGTGTCATATGAGATTCATATATATTAATGAAAAAAATTCTATGAAGACAAATACTCAAATATAATAATGACCATCTCTGGAAAATGAGACTATGAATGGTTGTATTTTCTAATTTTTGATTATCTTCATTTTTCAGCTTTTCTGAGTGGATAGATAATTAATACTTTTAATCTTTTGTTCAAAATTATATAAATCATATTTTTTAACAATCATGGTTATGCTTTAAAAAATAGATCTAACTTAAGGTAGATTTCTGTAATGTTGGCCTATACCCAAAGGACTCTAAATCTTACTACAGAGATATTTGCTTACTCATGTTCATTGATACTCTATTTCCAACAGTCAGAAAATAGAAAC
>NW_026738469.1:0-15857 GCF_949786415.1 Peromyscus eremicus
GCTAGCTCGCCTTACAAGAAACACACTCTGCTTTTGAGAAAAGAGCACTCTTCTACTCTACTGTGTTTCCTATGGGGTCCGAACAGTGAGCTTGCTCAGAACAAAAGAACTGTGCTTCCTACATACACGGGCCATATCTAGTTCAACTCTGCTTATGAAACTGACAAGAACAGTAGCTCCTCTTCAGTCCAATACACTTTACTTGCGGGGAACAGACGCGAGTGCTATTTGCACTGTGTATGGCAATTTTAGCACAATAGTGACTCGTCTTACCAGAAAGCAACTCTTGCTCGTAGGACAAAAAACTGCAAGTGACTCAACTCCATTTAGGACTGGGAAACAAACGCTAGCTCGCCTTATAAGAAACACACTCTGCTTTAGAGAAAAGAGCACTCTTCTACTCTACTGTGTTTCCTCTGGGGCCAGAACAGTGAGCTTGCTCAGAACATAAGAACTGTGCTTCCTACACACACGGGCCATATCTAGTTGAACTCTGCTTAGGAAACGGACAAGAACAGTAGCTCCTCTTCAGTCCAATACACTGTACTTGCGGGGAACAGACGTCAGTGCTATTTGCACTGTGTATGGCAATTGGAGCACAATAGTGACTTGTCTTACGAAAAAACAACTCTTGCTCGTAGGACAAAAAACTGCATGTGACTCAACTCCATTTAGGACTTGGAAACAAACGCTAGCTTGCCTTCCAAGAAACACACTCTGCTTTTGAGAAAAGAGCACTCTTCTACTCTACTGTGTTTCCTAGGTGTTCCGAACAGTGAGCTTGCTCAGAACAAAAAAACTGTGCTTCCTACTCACTCGGCCATATCTAGTTCAACTCTGCACAGGAAACTGACAAGAACAGTAGCTCCTCTTTAGTCCGATACACTGTACTTGCTGGAAAGGGACACGAGTGCTATTTGCACTGTGTATGTCAATGGGAGCACAATAGTGACTCGTCTTACCAGAAAACAACTCTTGCTCGTAGGACCAGAAACTGCATGTGATTCAACTCCATTTAGGATTTTGAAACAAACGCTAGCTCGCCTTACAAGAAACACACTCTGCTTTTGAGAAAAGAGCACTCTTCTACTCTACTGTGTTTCCTAGGTGTTCCGAAAAGTGAGCTTGCTCAGAACAAAAAAACTGTGCTTCCTACACACACGGCCATATCCAGTTCAAGTCTGCTTAGGAACCTGACAAGAACAGTAGATCCTCTTCAGTCCAATACACTGTACTTGCTGGTAAGAGACGCCAGTGCTATTTGTCCTGTGTATGGCAATGGCAGTGCAATAGTGACTCTTCTTACCAGAAAACAACTCTTGCTCGTAGGACCAGAAACTGCATGGGATTCAACTCCCTTTAGGACTGGGAAACAAACTCTAGCTCGCTTTACAAGAAACACACTCTGCTTTTGAGAAAAGAGCACTCTTCTACTATACTGTGTTTCCTATATGGCCAGAACTGTGAGATTGCCCAGAAAAAAAGAACTGTACTTCCTACACACACCGGCCATATCTAGTTCAACTCTGCTTAGGAAACTGAGAAGAACAGTAGCTCCTCTTCGGTCCAATACAATGTACTTGCTGGGAACAGACGGGAGGGCTATTTGCACTGTGTATGGCAATGGGAGCGCAATTGTAATTTCCTTACCAGAAAACAACTCTTGCTCGTAGGAACAGAAACTGCATGTGATTCCACTCCATTTAGGACTGGGAAACAAACGCTAGCTCGCCTTACAAGTTCACACTCTGCTTTTGAGAAAAGAGAACTCTTCTACTCTACTGGGATGCCTATAGGGTCCAAACAGTGAGCTTGCTCAGAACAAAAGAACTGTGCTTCCTACACACACGGCCATATCTAGTTCAAGTCTGCTTAGGAACCTGACAAGAACAGTAGATCCTCTTCAGTGCAATACACTGTACTTGCTGGGAAAAGACGCCAGTGCTCTTTGTCCTGTGTATGGCAATGGCAGCGCAATAGTGACTCTTCTTACCATAAAACAACTCTTGCTCTTAGGACTAGAAACTGCATGTGATTCAACTCCATTTAGGACTGGGAAACAAACGCTAGCTCGACTTAAAAGAAACACACTCTGTTTTTGAGAAAAGAGCACTCTTCTACTCTACTGTGTTTCCTATGTGTTCCGAACAGTGAGCTTCCTCAGAACAAAAAAACTGTGCTTCCTACACACACGGCCATATCTAGTTCAATTCTGCTTAGGAACCTGACAAGAACAGTAGATCCTCTTCAGTCCAATGCACTGTACTTGCTGGGAACAGACGCCAGTGCTATTTATCCTGCGTATGGCAATGGCAGAGCAATAGTGACTCTTGTTACCATAAAACAACTCTTGCTCTTAGACTAGAAACAGCATGTGATTCAACTCCATTTAGGACTGGGAAACAAACGCTAGCTCGCCTTACAAGAAACACACTCAGCTTTAGAGAAAAGAGCACTCTTCTACTCTACTGTGTTTCCTATAGGGCCAGAACAGTGAGCTTGCTCAGAACAAAAGAACTGTGCTTCCTACACACACGGGCCGTATCTAGTTCAACTCTGCTTAGAAAACTGACAAGAACAGTAGCTCCTCTTCAGTACAATACACTGTACTTGCTGGCAACAGGCGCATGTGCTATTTGTACTGTGTATGGCAATGGGAGCGCAATAGTGACTTTCCTTAACAGAAAACAACTCTTGCTCATAGGACTAGAAACTGCATGTGTTTCCACTCCATTTATGACTGGGAAACAAATGCTAGCTCGCCTTACAAGAAACACACTCTGCTTTAGAGAAAATAGCACTCTTCTACTCTACTGTGTTTCCTATGGGGTCCAAACAGTGAGCTTGCTCAGAACAAAAGAACTGTGCTTCCTACACACACGGCCATATCTAGTTCAAGTCTGCTTAGGAACCTGACAAGAACAGTAGATCCTCTTCAGTGCAATACACTGTACTTGCTGGGAAAAGACGCCAGTGCTCTTTGTCCTGTGTATGGCAATGGCAGCGCAATAGTGACTCTTCTTACCATAAAACAACTCTTGCTCTTAGGACTAGAAACTGCATGTGATTCAACTCCATTTAAGACTGGGAAACAAACGCTAGCTGGCCTTACAGGAAACACACTCTGCTTTAGAGAAAAGAGCACTCTTCTACTCTACTGTGTTTCCTATAGGGCCAGAACAGTGAGCTTGCTCAAAACAAAAGAACTGTGCTTCCTACATACGGGCCATAACTAGTTCAACTCTGCTTAGGAAACTGAAAATAACAGTAGCTCCTCTTCAGTCCGATACACTGTACTTGCTGGGAACAGACGCGAGTGCTATTTGCACTGTGTATGGCAATGGGAGCGCAATAGTGACTTTCCTTACCAGAAAACAACACTTGCTCGTAGGACCAGAAACTGCATGTGATTCAACTCCATTTAGGACTGGGAAAGAAATGCTATCTCGCCTTACAAGAAACACACTCTGCTTTTGAGAAAAGAGCACTCTTCTACTCTACTGTGTTTCCTATGGGGTCTGAACAGTGAGCTTGCTCAGAACAAAAGAACTGTGCTTTCTATCCACACGGCCATATCTAATTCAACTCTGCTTAGGATACAAACAAGAACAGTAGCTCCTCTTCAGTCCAATACACTGTATTTGCGGGGAACAGACGCGAGTGCTATTTGCACTGTGTATGGCATTGGAGCACAATAGTGACTTGTCTTACGAGAAAATAACTCTTGCTCGTTGGACAAAAAACTGCATGTGACTCAACTCCATTTAGGATTGGGAAACAAACGCTAGCTCGACTTCCAAGAAACACACTCTGCTTTTGAGAAAAGAGCACTCTTCTACTCTACTGTGTTTCCTATGTGTTTCGAAAAATGAGCTTGCTCAGAACAAAAAAACTGTGCTTCCTACACACACGGCCATATCTAGTTCAAGTCTGCTTAGGAACCTGACAAGAACAGTAGATCCTCTTCAGTCCAATACACTGTACTTGCTGGGAACAGACGCCAGTGCTATTTGTCCTGTGTATGGCAATTGCAGTGCAATAATGACTCTTCTTACCAGAAAACAACTCTTGCTCGTAGGACCAGAAACTGCATGTGATTCAACTCCCTTTAGGACTAGGAAACAAACGCTAGCTCGCCTTACAAAAACACACTCTGCTTTTGAGAAAAGAGCACTCTTCTACTCTACTGTATTTCCAATAGGGCCAGAACAGTGAGCTTGTTCAGAACATAACAACTGTGCTTCCTACACACACGGGCCATATCTTGTTCAACACTTCTTAGGAAACTGACAAGAACAGTAGCTCCTCTTCAGTCTGATACACTGTACTTGCTGGGAATAGACGCGAGAGCTATTTGCACTATGTATGGCAAGGGGAGCACAATAGTGACTTTCCTTACCAGAAAACAATTCTTGCTCTTAGGACCAGAAACTTCATGAGATTCAACTCCATTTAGGACTGGGAAACAAACGCTAGCTCGCCTTATAAGAAACACACTCTGCTTTTGAGAAAAGAGCACTCTTCTACTCTACTTTGTTTCTTATGGTGTCCGAATAGTGAGCTTGCTCAGAACAAAACAACTGTGCTTCCTACACACACGGCCATATCTAGTTCAATTCTGCTTAGGAACCTGACAAGAACAGTAGATCCTCTTCAGTCCAATACACTGTACATGCGGGGAACAGACGCGAGTGCTATTTGCACTGTGTATGGCATTGGAGCACAATAGTGACTTGTCTTACCAGAAAACAACTCTTGCTCGTAGGACAAAAAACTGCATGTGACTCAACTCCATTTAGGACTGGGAAACAAACGCTAGCTCGACTTCCAAGAAACACACTCTGCTTTTGAGAAAAGAGCACTCTTCTACTCTACTGTGTTTCCTATGTGTTCCGAACAGTGAGCTTGCTCAGAACAAAAAAACTGTGCTTCCTACACACACGGCCATATCTAGTTCAAGTCTGCTTAGGAACCTGACAAGAACAGTAGATCCTCTTCAGTCCAATACACTATACTTGCTGGCAACAGACGCCAGTGCTATTTGTCCTGTGTATGGCAATGGCAGCGCAATAGTGACTCTTCTTACCAGAAAACAACTCTTGCTCGTAGGACCAGAAACTGCATGTGATTCCACTTCATTTAGGACTGGGAAACAAACTCTAGCTCGCTTTACAAGAAACACACTCTGCTTTTGAGAAAAGAGCACTCTTCTACTCTACTGTGTTTCCTATAGGGCCAGAACAGTGAGCTTGCTCAGAAAAAAAGAACTGTACTTCCTACACACACGGGCCATATCTAGTTCAACTCTGCTTAGGAAACTGACAAGAACAGTAGCTCCTATTCAGTCCGATACACTGTACTTGCTGGGAAAAGACGCCAGTGCTATTTGCCTTGTGTAGGGCAATGGGAGCGCAATAGTGACTTTCCTTACGAGAAAAAAACTCTTGTTCGTAGGACTAGAAACTCCATGTGATTCAACTCCATTTAGGACTAGGAAACAAATGCTAGCTCGCCTTACAAAAACACACTCTGCTTTTGAGAAAAGAGCACTCTTCTACTCTACTGTGTTTCCTATAGGGCGAGAACAGTGACCTTGCTCAGAACATAAAAACGGTGCTTCCTACACACACGGGCCATAACTAATTCATCTCTGCTTAGGAAACTGACAAGAACAGTAGCTCCTCTTCAGTCCGATACACTGTACTTGCTGGAAACAGACGCGAGAGCTATTTGCACTATGTATGGCAAGGGGAGCAAAATAGTGAATTTCCTTACAAGAAAACAACTCTTGCTCTTAGGAACAGAAACTGCATGTGATTCAACTCCATTTAGGACTGGAAAACAAACGCTAGCTCGCCTTACAAGAACACACTCTGCTTTTGAGAAAAGAGCACTCTTCTACTCTACTGGGTTTCCTATGGTGTCCGAACAGTGAGATTGCTCAGAACAAAAGAACTGTGCTTCCTACACACACGGCCATATCTAGTTCAATTCTGCTTAGGAACCTGACAAGAACAGTAGATTATCTTCAGTCCAATACACTGTACTTGCTGGGACAGACGCCAGTGCTATTTGTCCTGTGTATGGCAATGGCAGCGCAATAATGACTCTTCTTACCATAAAACAACTCTTGCTCTTAGGACTAGAAACTGCATGTGATTCAACTCCCTTTATGACTGGGAAACAAATGCTAGCTCTCCTTACAAGAAACACACTCTGCTTTAGAGAAAAGAGCACTCTTCTACTCTACTGTGTTTCCTATTGGGCCAGAACAGTGAGCTTGCTCAAAACAAAAGAACTGTGCTTCCTACATACGGCCCATAACTAGTTCAACTCTGCTTAGGAAACTGACAAGAACAGTAGCTCCTCTTCAGTCCGATACACTGTACTTGCTGGGAACAGACGTGAGTGCTATTTGCACTGTGTATGTCAATGGGAGCGCAATAGTGACTTTCCTTACCAGAAAACAATTCTTGCTCATAGGACCAGAAACTGCATGCGATTCAACTACATTTAGGACTGGGGAACAAGTGGTAGCTTGCCTTACATGAAACATACTCTGCTTTTGAGAAAAGAGCACTCTTCTACTCTACTGTGTTTCCTATGGGGTCCGAACAGTGAGCTTGCTCAGAACAAAAGAACTGTGCTTCCTACACACACGGGCCATATCTAGTTCAACTCTGCTTAGGAAACAAACAAGAACAGTATCTCCTCTTCAGTCCGAAACACTGTACTTGCTGGGAACAGACGCCAGTGCTATTTGTCCTGTGTATGGCAATGGCAGCGCAATAGTGACTCCTCTTACCAGAAAACAACCCTTGCTCGTAGGACGAGAAACTGCATGTGATTCCACTCCATTTAGGACTGGGAAACAAATGCTAGCTTGCCTTACATGAAACACACTCTGCTTTGAGAAAAGAGCACTCTTCTAATCCACTGTGTTTCCTATTGGCTCCGAACAGTGAGCTTACTTAGAACAAAAGAACTGTGCTTCCTACACACACAGGACATATATAGTTCAACTCTGCTTAGGAAACTGACAAGAACAGTAGCTCCTCTTCAGTCCGATACACTGTACTTGCTGGGAATAGACGCGAGTGCTATTTTCACTGTGTATGGCAATTGGAGCACAATAGTGACTCGTCTTACCAGAAAAAAACTCTTGCTCGTAGGACAAAAAACTGCATGTGACTCAACTCCATTTAGGACTGGGAAACAAGCGCTAGCTCGCCTTACAAGAAACACACTCTGCTTTAGAGAAAAGAGCACTCTTCTACTCTACTGTGTTTCCTATGGGGCCAGAGCAGTGAGCTTGCTCAGAACATAAGAACTGTGCTTCCTACATACACGGGCCATATCTAGTTCAACTCTGCTTAGGAACCTGACAAGAACATTAGCACCTCTTCAGTCCAATACACTGTAATTGCTGGGAACAGACGCATGTGCTATTTGCACTGTGTATGGCAATGGGAGCGCAATAGTGACTTTCCTTACCAGAAAACAACTCTTGCTCGTAGGACCAGAAATTGCATGTGAATCCACTCCATTTAGGACTGGGAAACAAATGCTAGCTCGCCTTACAAGAAACACACTCTGCTTTTGAGAAAAGAGCACTCTTCTACTCTATTGTGTTTCCTATAGGGCCAGAACAGTGAGCTTGCTCAGAACAAAAGAACTGTGCATCCTACACACGGGCCATAACTAGTTAAACTCTGCTTAGGAAACTGACAAGAACAGTAGCTCCTCTTCAGTCCGATACACTGTACTTGCTGGGAACAGACGCGAGTGCTATTTGCACTGTGTATGGCAATGGGAGCGCAATAGTGACTTTCCTTACCAGAAAACAACTCTTGCTCATAGGACCAGAAACTGCATGTGATTCAACTCCATTTAGGACTGGGAAAGAAATGCTAGCTCGCCTTACAAGAAACACACTCTGCTTTTGAGAAAAGAGCACTCTTCTACTCTACTGTGTTTCCTATGGGGTCCGAACAGTGAGCTTGCTCAGAACAAAAGAACTGTGCTTTCTACACACACGGCCATATCTAATTCAACTCTACTTAGGATACAAACAAGAACAGTAGCTCCTCTTCAGTCTAATACACTGTATTTGCGGGGAACAGACGCGAGTGCTATTTGCACTGTGTATGGCATTGGAGCACAATAGTGACTTGTCTTACCAGAGAATAACTCTTGCTCGTTGGACAAAAAACTGCATGTGACTCAACTACATTTAGGACTGGGAAACAAACGCTAGCTCGACTTCCAAGAAACACACTCTGCTTTTGAGAAAAGAGCACTCTTCTACTCTACTGTGTTTCCTATGTGTTCCGAACAATGAGCTTGCTTAGAACAAAAAAACTGTGCTTCCTACACACACGGCCATATCTATTTCAAGTCTGCTTAGGAACCTGACAAGAACAGTAGATACTCTTCAGTCCAATACACTGTACTTGCTGAGAACAGACGCCAGTGCTATTTGTCGTGTGTATGGCAATGGCAGCGCAATAGTGACTCTTCTTACCAGAAAACAACTCTTGCTTGTAGGACCAGAAACTGCATGTGATTCAACTCCATTTAGGACTAGGAAACAAACGCTAGCTCGCCTTACAAAAACACACTCTGCTTTTGAGAAAAGAGCACTCTTCTACTCTACTGTGTTTCCTATAGGGCCAGAACAGTGAGCTTGCTCAGAACAAAAGAACTGTGCTTCCTAAAAACGGGCTATAACTAATTCAACTCTGCTTAGGAAACTGACAAGAACAGTAGCTCCTCTTCAGTCCGATACACTGTAATTGCTGGGAACAGACGCGAGTGCTATTTCCACTGGGTATGGCAATGGGAGCACAATAGTGACTTTCCTTACCAGAAAACAACTCTTGCTCGTAGGACCAGAAACTGCATGTGATTCAACTCCATTTAGGACTGGGAAACAAATGCTAGCTCGCCTTACATGAAACACACTCTGCTTTTGAGAAAAGAGCACTCTTCTACTCTACCTTGCTTCCTATGTGGTCCGAACAGTGAGCTTGCTCAGAACAAAAGAACTGTGCTTCCTACACACTCGGGCCATATCTAGTTCAACTCTGCTTAGGAAACTGACAAGAACAGTAGCTCCTCTTCAGTCCAATACACTGTACTTGTGGGAAACAGACGCGAGTGCTATTTGTCCTGTGTATGGCAATGGCAGCACAATAGTGACTCTTCTTACCATAAAACAACTCTTGCTCTTAGGAGTAGAAACTTCATGTGATTCAACTCCATTTAGGACTGGAAAACAAACGCTAGCTCGCCTTACAAGAAACAGACTCTGCTTTAGAGAAAAGAGCACTCTTCTACTCTACTGTGTTTCCTATAGGGCCAGAACAGTGAGCTTGCTCAGAACATAAGAACGGTGCTTCCTACACACACAGGCCATATCTAGTTGAACTCTGCTTAGGAAACTGACAAGAACAGTAGATCCTCTTCAGTCCGATACACTGTACTTGCTGGGAAGAGACGCGAGAGCTATTTGCACTATGTATGGCAAGGGGAGCGCATTAGTGAATTTCCTTACCAGAAAACAACTCTTGCTTGTAGGACCAGAAACTGCATGTGATTCAACTCCATTTTGGACTGGGGAACAAGTCCTAGCTCGCCTTACATGAAACACACTCTGCTTTTGAGAAAAGAGCACTCTTCTGCTCTACTGTGTTTCCTATGGGGTCCAAACAGTGAGCTTGCTCAGAACAAAAGAACTGTGCTTCCTACACACACGAGCCATATCTAGTTCAACTCTGCTTAGGAAACAAACAAGAACAGTAGCTCCTCTTCAGTCCAATACACTGTACTTGCGGGGAACAGACGTGAGTGCTATTTGCACTCTGTATAGCAATTGGAGCACAATAATGACTTGTCTTACGAAAAAACAACTCTTGCTCGTAGGACAAAATACTGCATGTGAGTCAACTCCATTTAGGACTGGGAAACAAACGCTAGCTCGACTTCCAAGAAACACACTCTGCTTTTGAGAAAAGAGCACTCTTCTACTCTACTGTGTTTCCTATGTGTTCTGAAAAGTGATCTTGCTCAGAACAAAAAAAATGTGCTTCCTACACACAAGGCCATATCTAGTTCAAGTCTGCTTAGGAACCTGACAAGAACAGTAGATCCTCTTCCATCCAATACACTGTACTTGCTGGGAACAGACGGCAGTGCTATTTGTCCTGTGTATGGCAATGGCAGCGCAATAGTGACTCTTCTTACCAGAAAACAACCCTTGCTCGTAGGACCAGAAACTGCATGTGATTCAACTCCATTTAAGACTGGGAAACAAATGCTAGCTTGCCTTACATGAAACACACTCTGCTTTAGAGAAAAGAGCACTCTTCTACTCTACTGTGTTTCCTATGGGGTCCGAACAGTGAGCTTGCTCAGAACAAAAGAACTGTGCTTCCTACACACACGGGCCATATCTAGTTCAACTCTGCTTAGGAAACTGACAAGAACAGTAGCTCCTCTTCAGTCCATTACACTGTAATTGCTGGGAACAGACGCTTGTGCTATTTGCACTGTGTATGGCAATGGGAGCGCAATAGTGACTTTCCTTAGCAGAAAACAACTCTTGCTCGTAGGACCAGAAACTGCATGTGATTCCACTCCATTTAGGACTGGGAAGCAAATGCTAGCTCGCCTAACAATAAACACACTCTGCTTTTGAGAAAAGAGCACTCTTCTACTCTACTGTGTTTCCTATAGGGCCTGAACAGTGAGCTTGCTCAGAACAAAAGAACTGTGCTTCCTACACACGGGCCATAACTAGTTCAACTCTGCTTAGGAAACTGACAAGAACAGTAGCTCCTCTTCAGTCTGATACACTGTACTTGCTGGGAACAGATGCGAGTGCTATTTGCACTGTGTATGGCAATGGGAGTGCAATAGTGACTTTCCTTACCAGAAAACAACTCTTGCTCGTAGGACCAGAAACTGCATGTGATTCCACTCCATTTAGGACTGGGAAACAAACTCTAGCTCGCCTTACAAGAAACACACTCTGCTTTTGAGAAAAGAGCACTCTTCTACTCTACTGTGTTTCCTATAGGGCCAGAACATTGAGCTTGCTCAGAACAAAAGAACTGTGCTTCCTACACACGGGCCATATCTAGTTCAACTCTGCTTAGGAAACTGACAAGAACAGTAGCTCCTCTTCAGTCCGATATACTGTACTTGCTGGGAACAGACGCGAGTGCTATTTGCACTGTGTATGGCAATGGGAGCGCAATAGTGACTTTCCTTACCAGAAAACAACTCTTGCTCATAAGACCAGAAACTGCATGTGATTCAATTCCATTTAGGACTGGGAAACAAATGCTAGCTCGTCTTACATGAAACACACTCTGCTTTTGAGAAAAGAGCACTCTTCTACTCAACTGTGCTTCCTATGGGGTCCGAACAGTGAGCTTGCTCAGAACAAAAGAACTCTGCTTCCTACACACACGGGCCATATCTAGTTCAACTCTGCTTAGGAAACTGACAAGAACAGTAGCTCCTCTTCCGTCTAATACACTGTACTTGCGGGGAACAGACGCGAGTGCTATTTGCACTGTGTATGGCAATTGGAGCACAAAAGTGACTTGTCTTACCAGAAAAAAACTCTTGCTCGTTGGACAAAAAACTGCATGTTCTCAACTCCTTTAGGACTGGAAAACAAACGCTAGCTCGACTTCCAAGAAACACACTCTGCTTTGATAAAAGAGCACTCTTCTACTCTACTGTGTTTCCTATGTGTTCCGAACAGTGAGCTTGCTGGGACAAAAAAAATGTGCTTCCTACTCACACGGCCATTTCTAGTTCAAGTCTGCTTAGGAACCTGACAAGAACAGTAGATCCTCTTCAGTCCAATACACTGTACTTGCTGGGAAGAGACGCCAGTGCTATTTGTCCTGTGTATGGCAATGGCAGCACAATAGTGACTCTTCTTACCAGAAAACAACTCTTGCTCGTAGGACCAGAAACTGCATGTGATTCCACTCCATTTAGGACTGGGAAACAAACTCTAGCTCGCTTTAAAAGAAACACACTCTGCTTTTGAGAAAAGAGCACTCTTCTACTCTACTGTGTTTTCTGTAGGGCCAGAACAGTGAGCTTGCTCAGAACAAAAGAACTGTGCTTCCTACACACGGGCCATAACTAATTCAACTCTGCTTAGGTATCTGACAAGAACAGTAGCTCCTCTTCCGTCGGATACACTGTACTATGGGAACAGACGCGAGTGCTATTTGCACTGTGTATGGCAATGGGAGCGCAATAGTGACTCTTCTCATCAGAAAACAACTCTTGCTCGTAGGACCAGAAACTGCATGTGATTCCACTCCATTTAGGACTGGGAAACAAATGCTAGCTTGCTTTACAAGAAACACACTCTGCTTTTGATAAAAGAGCACTCTTCTACTCTACTGTGCTTCCTATGGGGTCCGAACAGTGAGCTTGCTCAGAACAAAAGAACTGTGCTTCCTACACACGGGCCATATCTAGCTCAACTCTGCTTAGAAACTGACAAGAACAGTAGATCCTCTTCAGTCCAATACACTGTACTTGCGGGGAACAGACGCGAGTGCTATTTGCACTGTGTATGGCATTGGGAGCACAATAGTGACTCGTCTTACCAGAAAACAACTCTTGCTCGTAGGACAAAAAACTGCATGTGACTCAACTCCATTTAGGACTGGGAAAGAAATGCTTGCTCGACTTCCAAGAAACACACTCTGCTTTAGAGAAAAGAGCACTCTTCTACTCTACTGTGTTTCCTATGGGGTCCAAACAGTGAGCTTGCTCAGAACAAAAGAACTGTGCTTCCTACACACACGGCCATATCTAGTTCAATTCTGCTTAGTAAACTGACAAGAACAGTAGCTCCTATTCAGTCCAATACACTGTACTTGCTGGGAAAAGACGCGAGTGCTATTTGCCTTGTAAAGGGCAATGGGAGCGCAATAGTGACTTTCCTTACCAGAAAACAACTCTTGTTCATAGGACCAGAAACTGCATGTGATTCAACTCCATTTAGGACTAGGAAACAAACGCTAGCACGCCTTACAAAAACACACTCTGCTTTTGAGAAAAGAGCACTCTTCTACTCTACTGTGTTTCCTATGTGTTCCGAAAAGTGAGCTTGCTCAGAACAAAAAAACTGTGCTTCCTACACACACAGCCATATCTAGTTCAAGTCTGCTTAGGAACCTGACAAGAACAGTAGATCCTCTTCAGTTCAATACACTGTACTTGCTAGGAACAGACGCCAGTGCTATTTGTCCTGTGTATGGCAATGGCAGCGCAATAGTGACTCTTCTTACCAGAAAACAAATCTTGCTCATAGGACCAGAAACTGCATGTGATTCCACTCCATTTAGGACTGGGAAACAAACTCTAGCTCGCTTTACAAGAAACACACTCTGCTTTTGAGAAAAGAGCACTCTTCTACTCTTCTGTGTTTCCTGTAGGGCCATAACAGTGAGCTTGCTCAGAACAAAACAACTGTGCTTCCTACACACACGGGCCATATCTAGTTCAACTCTGCTTAGGAAATTGAGAAGAACAGTAGCTCCTTTTCAGTCCAATACACTGTACTTGCTGGGAACAGACGTGAGAGCTATTTGCACTATGTATGGCAAGGGGAGCACAGTAGTGACTTTCCTTACCAGAAAACAATTCTTGCTCTTAGGACCAGAAACTGCATGTGATTCAACTCCATTTAGGACTGGGAAACAAACGCTAGCTCGCCTTACAAGAAACACACTCTGCTTTTGAGGAAAGAGCACTCTTATACTCTACTGTGTTTCCTATGGGGTCCGAACAGTGACCTTGCTCAGAACAAAAGAACTGTGCTTCCTACACACACGGGCCATATCTAGTTCAACTCTGCTTAGGAAACTGACAAGAACACTAGATCCTCTTCAGTCCAATACACTGTACTTGCTGGGAACAGACGCCAGTGCTATTTGTCCTGTGTATGGCTGTTGCAGCGCAATAGTGACTCTTCTTACCAGAAAAAAACTCTTGTTCGTAGGACCAGAATCTGCAAGTGATTCAACTCCATTTAGGGCTGGGAAACAAAAGCTAGCTCACCTTACAAGAAACACACTCCGATTTAGAGAAAAGAGCACTCTTCTACTCTACTGTGTTTCCTATAGGGCCAGAACAGTGAGCTTGCTCAGAACAAAAGAACTGTGCTTCCTACACGCACGGACCATATCTAGTTCAATTCTGCTTAGAAAACTGACAAGAACAGTAGCTCCTATTCACTCCAATACACTGTACTTGCTGGGAAAAGATGCGAGTGCTATTTGCCTTGTAAAGGGCAATGGGAGCGCACTAGTGACTTTCCTTACCAGAAAACAACTGTTGTTCATAGGACCAGAAACTTCATGTGATTCAACTCCATTTAGGACTAGGAAACAAACGCTAGCTCGCCTTACCAAAACACACTCTGCTTTTGAGAAAAGAGCACTCTTCTACTCTACTGTGTTTCCTATGTGTTCCGAAAAGTGAGCTTGCTCATAACAAAAGAACTGTGCTTCCTACACACGCGGCCATATCTAGTTCAATTCTCCTTAGGAACCTGACAAGAACAGTAGATCCTCTACAGTCCAATGCACTGTACTTGCTGGGAACAGACGCCAGTGCTATTAGTCCTGTGTATGGCAATGGCAGCGCAATAGTGACTCTTCTTACCAGAAAACAACTCTTGCTCGTAGGACCAGAAACTGCATGTGATTCAACTCCATTTAGGACTGGGAAACAAATGCTAGCTCGCCTTACATGAAACACACTCTGCTTTTGAGAAAAGAGCACTCTTCTACTCTACTGTGCTTCCTACGGGGTCCGAACAGTGACCTTGCTCAGAACAAAAGAACTGTGCTTCCTACACACACGGGCCATATCTAGTTCAACTCTGCTTAGGAAACTGAGAAGAACAGTAGCTCCTCTTCAGTCCAATACAGTGTACTTTCTGGGAACAGACACGAGAGCTATTTGCACTGTGTATGGCAATTGGAGCACAATAGTGACTCGTCTTACCAGAAAACAACTCTTGCTCGTAGGACAAAAAACTGCATGTGACTCAACTCCATTTAGGACTGGGAAACAAACGGTAGCTTGCCTTACAAGAAACACACTCTGCTTTTGAGAAAAGAGCACTCTTCTACTCTGCTGTGTTTTCTATTGGGTCTGAACAGTGCCTTGCTCAGAACAAAAGAACTGTGCTTCCTACACACACGGCCATAACTAGTTCAACTCTGCTTAGGAACCTGACAAGAACAGTAGATCCTCTTCAGTCCAATACACTGTATTTCCTGGGAACAGACGCCAGTGCTATTTGTCCTGTGTATGGCAATGCCAGCGCAATAGTGACTCTTCTTACCATAAAACAACTCTTGCTCGTAGGACCAGAAACTGCATGTGATTCAACTCCATTTAGGACTGGGAAACAAACGCTAACTCACCTTACAGAAACACACTCTGCTTTAGAGAAAAGAGCACTCTTCTACTCTACTGTGTTTCCTACAGGTCCAGAACATTGAGCTTGCTCAGAACAAAGAAATGTGCTTCCTACACAGGGGCCATATCTAGTTCAACTCTGCTTAGGAAACTGAGAAGAACAGTAGCTCCTCTTCAGTCCAATACACTGTACTTGCTGGGAACAGACGGGAGGGATATTTGCACTGTGTATGGCAATGGAAGCACAATAGTGACTTTCCTTACCAGAAAACAACTCTTGCTCGTAGGACCAGAAACTGCATGTGATTCCACTCCATTTAGGACTGGGAAACAAACGCTAGCTCGCCTTACAAGAAACACACTCTGCTTTAGAGAAAAGAGCA
>NW_026738470.1:0-15824 GCF_949786415.1 Peromyscus eremicus
CAGAGTGTGTTTCTTGCAAGGCGAGCTAGCGTTTGTTTCCCAGTCCTAAACGGAGTAGAATCCCATGCAGTTTGTGGTCCTACGAGCAAGAGTTGTTTTCTGCTAAGAAGAGTCACTATTGCGCTCCCATTGCCATACACAGTGCAAATAGCACTCGCGTCTGTTCCCAGCAAGTACAGTGTATTGGACTGAAGAGAAGCTACTGTTCTGGTCAGTTTCCTAAGCAGAGTTGAACTAGATATGCCCCGTGTGTGTAGGAAGCACAGTTCTTTGGTTCTGAGCAAGCTCACTGTTCTGGCCCTATAGGAAACACAGGAGAGTAGAAGAGTGCTGTTTTCTCAAAAGCAGAGTGTGTTTCTTGCAAGGCGAGCTAGCGTTTGTTTCCCAGTCCTAAACGGAGTTGAATCCCATGCAGTTTGTGGTCCTACGAGCAAGAGTTGTTTTCTGCTAAGAAGAGTCACTATTGCGCTCCCATTGCCATACACAGTGCAAATAGCACTCGCGTCTGTTCCCAGCAAGTACAGTGTATTGGACTGAAGAGAAGCTACTGTTCTGGTCAGTTTCCTAAGCAGAGTTGAACTAGATATGCCCCGTGTGTGTAGGAAGCACAGTTTTTTTGTTCTGAGCAAGCTCACTGTTCTGGCCCTATAGGAAACACAGGAGAGTAGAAGAGTGCTGTTTTCTCAAAAGCAGAGTGTGTTTCTTGCAAGGCAAGCTAGCGTTTGTTTCCCAGTCCTAAACGGAGTTGAATCCCATGCAGTTTGTGGTCCTACGAGCAAGAGTTGTTTTCTGCTAAGAAGAGTCACTATTGCGCTCCCATTGCCATACACAGTGCAAATAGCACTCGCGTCTGTTCCCAGCAAGTACAGTGTATTGGACTGAAGAGAAGCTACTGTTCTGGTCAGTTTCCTAAGCAGAGTTGAACTAGATATGCCCCGTGTGTGTAGGAAGCACAGTTTTTTTGTTCTGAGCAAGCTCACTGTTCTGGCCCTATAGGAAACACAGGAGAGTAGAAGAGTGCTGTTTTCTCAAAAGCAGAGTGTGTTTCTTGCAAGGCGAGCTAGTGTTTGTTTCCCAGTCCTAAACGGAGTTGAATCCCATGCAGTTTGTGGTCCTACGAGCAAGAGTTGTTTTCTGCTAAGAAGAGTCACTATTGCGCTCCCATTGCCATACACAGTGCAAATAGCACTCGCGTCTGTTCCCAGCAAGTACAGTGTATTGGACTGAAGAGAAGCTACTGTTCTGGTCAGTTTCCTAAGCAGAGTTGAACTAGATATGCCCCGTGTGTGTAGGAAGCACAGTTCTTTTGTTTTGAGCAAGCTCACTGTTCTGGCCCTATAGGAAACACAGGAGAGTAGAAGAGTGCTGTTTTCTCAAAAGCAGAGTGTGTTTCTTGCAAGGCGAGCTAGCGTTTGTTTCCCAGTCCTAAACGGAGTTGAATCCCATGCAGTTTGTGGTCCTACGAGCAAGAGTTGTTTTCTGCTTAGAAGAGTCACTATTGCGCTCCCATTGCCATACACAGTGCAAATAGCACTCGCGTCTGTTCCCAGCAAGTACAGTGTATTGGACTGAAGAGAAGCTACTGTTCTGGTCAGTTTCCTAAGCAGAGTTGAACTAGATATGCCCCGTGTGTGTAGGAAGCACAGTTGTTTTGTTCTGAGCAAGCTCACTGTTCTGGCCCTATAGGAAACACAGGAGAGTAGAAGAGTGCTGTTTTCTCAAAAGCAGAGTGTGTTTCTTGCAAGGCGAGCTAGCGTTTGTTTCCCAGTCCTAAACGGAGTTGAATCCCATGCAGATTCTGGTCCTACGAGCAAGAGTTGTTTTCTGCTAAGAAGAGTCACTATTGCGCTCCCATTGCCATACACAGTGCAAATAGCACTCGCGTCTGTTCCCAGCAATTACAGTGTATTGGACTGAAGAGAAGCTACTGTTCTGGTCAGTTTCCTAAGCAGAGTTGAACTAGATATGCCCCGTGTGTGTAGGAAGCACAGTTCTTTTGTTCTGAGCAAGCTCACTGTTCTGGCCCTATAGGAAACACAGGAGAGTAGAAGAGTGCTGTTTTCTCAAAAGCAGAGTGTGTTTCTTGCAAGGCGAGCTAGCGTTTGTTTCCCAGTCCTAAACGGAGTTGAATCCCATGCAGTTTCTGGTCCTACGAGCAAGAGTTGTTTTCTGCTAAGAAGAGTCACTATTGCGCTCCCATTGCCATACACAGTGCAAATAGCACTCGCGTCTGTTCCCAGCAAGTACAGTGTATTGGACTGAAGAGAAGCTACTGTTCTGGTCAGTTTCCTAAGCAGAGTTGAACTAGATATGCCCCGTGTGTGTAGGAAGCACAGTTGTTTTGTTCTGAGCAAGCTCACTGTTCTGGCCCTATAGGAAACACAGGAGAGTAGAAGAGTGCTGTTTTCTCAAAAGCAGAGTGTGTTTCTTGCAAGGCGAGCTAGCGTTTGTTTCCCAGTCCTAAACGGAGTTGAATCCCATGCAGTTTCTGGTCCTACGAGCAAGAGTTGTTTTCTGCTAAGAAGAGTCACTATTGCGCTCCCATTGCCATACACAGTGCAAATAGCACTCGCGTCTGTTCCCAGCAAGTACAGTGTATTGGACTGAAGAGAAGCTACTGTTCTGGTCAGTTTCCTAAGCAGAGTTGAACTAGATATGCCCCGTGTGTGTAGGAAGCACAGTTCTTTTGTTCTGAGCAAGCTCACTGTTCTGGCCCTATAGGAAACACAGGAGAGTAGAAGAGTGCTGTTTTCTCAAAAGCAGAGTGTGTTTCTTGCAAGGCGAGCTAGCGTTTGTTTCCCAGTCCTAAACGGAGTTGAATCCCATGCAGTTTGTGGTCCTACGAGCAAGAGTTGTTTTCTGCTAAGAAGAGTCACTATTGCACTCCCATTGCCATACACAGTGCAAATAGCACTCGCGTCTGTTCCCAGCGAGTACAGTGTATTGGACAGAAGAGAAGCTACTGTTCTGGTCAGTTTCCTAAGCAGAGTTGAACTAGATATGCCCCGTGTGTGTAGGAAGCACAGTTCTTTTGTTCTGAGCAAGCTCACTGTTCTGGCCCTATAGGAAACACAGGAGAGTAGAAGAGTGCTGTTTTCTCAAAAGCAGAGTGTGTTTCTTGCAAGGCGAGCTAGCGTTTGTTTCCCAGTCCTAAACGGAGTTGAATCCCATGCAGTTTGTGGTCCTACGAGCAAGAGTTGTTTTCTGCTAAGAAGAGTCACTATTGCGCTCCCATTGCCATACACAGTGCAAATAGCACTCGCGTCTGTTCCCAGCAAGTACAGTGTATTGGACTGTAGAGAAGCTACTGTTCTGGTCAGTTTCCTAAGCAGAGTTGAACTAGATATGCCCCGTGTGTGTAGGAAGCACAGTTCTTTTGTTCTGAGCAAGCTCACTGTTCTGGCCCTATAGGAAACACAGGAGAGTAGAAGAGTGCTGTTTTCTCAAAAGCAGAGTGTGTTTCTTGCAAGGCGAGCTAGCGTTTGTTTCCCAGTCCTAAACGGAGTTGAATCCCATGCAGTTTGTGGTCCTACGAGCAAGAGTTGTTTTCTGCTAAGAAGAGTCACTATTGCGCTCCCATTGCCATACACAGTGCAAATAGCACTCGCGTCTGTTCCCAGCAAGTACAGTGTATTGGACAGAAGAGAAGCTACTGTTCTGGTCAGTTTCCTAAGCAGAGTTGAACTAGATATGCCACGTGTGTGTAGGAAGCACAGTTTTTTTGTTCTGAGCAAGCTCACTGTTCTGGCCCTATAGGAAACACAGGGAGTAGAAGAGTGCTGTTTTCTCAAAAGCAGAGTGTGTTTCTTGCAAGGCGAGCTAGCGTTTGTTTCCCATCCTAAACGGAGTTGAATCCCATGCAGATTCTGGTCCTACGAGCAAGAGTTGTTTTCTGCTAAGAAGAGTCACTATTGCGCTCCCATTGCCATACACAGTGCAAATAGCACTCGCGTCTGTTCCCAGCAAGTACAGTGTATTTGACTGAAGAGAAGCTACTGTTCTGGTCAGTTTCCTAAGCAGAGTTGAACTAGATATGCCCCGTGTGTGTAGGAAGCACAGTTCTTTTGTTCTGAGCAAGCTCACTGTTCTGGCCCTATAGGAAACACAGGAGAGTAGAAGAGTGCTGTTTTCTCAAAAGTAGAGTGTGTTTCTTGCAAGGCGAGCTAGCGTTTGTTTCCCAGTCCTAAATGGAGTAGAATCCCATGCAGTTTCTTGTCCTACGAGCAAGAGTTGTTTTCTGCTAAGAAGAGTCACTATTGCACTCCCATTGCCATACACAGTGCAAATAGCACTCGCGTCTGTTCCCAGCAAGTACAGTGTATTGGACTGAAGAGAAGCTACTGTTCTGGTCAGTTTCCTAAGCAGAGTTGAACTAGATATGCCCCGTGTGTGTAGGAAGCACAGTTCTTTGGTTCTGAGCAAGCTCACTGTTCTGGCCCTATAGGAAACACAGGAGAGTAGAAGAGTGCTGTTTTCTCAAAAGCAGAGTGTGTTTCTTGCAAGGCGAGCTAGCGTTTGTTTCCCAGTCCTAAACGGAGTTGAATCCCATGCAGTTTCTGGTCCTACGAGCAAGAGTTGTTTTCTGCTAAGAAGAGTCACTATTGCGCTCCCTTTGCCATACACAGTGCAAATAGCACTCGCGTCTGTTCCCAGCAAGTACAGTGTATTGGACTGAAGAGAAGCTACTGTTCTGGTCAGTTTCCTAAGCAGAGTTGAACTAGATATGCCCCGTGTGTGTAGGAAGCACAGTTTTTTTGTTCTGAGCAAGCTCACTGTTCTGGCCCTATAGGAAACACAGGAGAGTAGAAGAGTGCTGTTTTCTCAAAAGCAGAGTGTGTTTCTTGCAAGGCGAGCTAGCGTTTGTTTCCCAGTCCTAAACGGAGTTGAATCCCATGCAGTTTCTGGTCCTACGAGCAAGAGTTGTTTTCTGCTAAGAAGAGTCACTATTGCGCTCCCATTGCCATACACAGTGCAAATAGCACTCGCGTCTGTTCCCAGCAAGTACAGTGTATTGGACTGAAGAGAAGCTACTCTTCTGGTCAGTTTCCTAAGCAGAGTTGAACTAGATATGCCCCGTGTGTGTAGGAAGCACAGTTCTTTTGTTCTGAGCAAGCTCACTGTTCTGGCCCTATAGGAAACACAGGAGAGTAGAAGAGTGCTGTTTTCTCAAAAGCAGAGTGTGTTTCTTGCAAGGCGAGCTAGCGTTTGTTTCCCAGTCCTAAACGGAGTTGAATCCCATGCAGTTTCTGGTCCTACGAGCAAGATTTGTTTTCTGCTAAGAAGTGTCACTATTGCGCTCCCATTGCCATACACAGTGCAAATAGCACTCGCGTCTGTTCCCAGCAAGTACAGTGTATTGGACTGAAAAGAAGCTACTGTTCTTGTCAGTTTCCTAAGCAGAGTTGAACTAGATATGCCCTGTGTGTGTAGGAAGCACAGGTGTTTTGTTCTGAGCAAGCTCACTGTTCTGGCTCTATAGGAAACACAGGAGAGTAGAAGAGTGCTGTTTTCTCAAAAGCAGAGTGTGTTTCTTGCAAGGCGAGCTAGCGTTTGTTTCCCAGTCCTAAACGGAGTAGAATCCCATGCAGTTTCTGGTCCTACGAGCAAGAGTTGTTTTCTGCTAAGAAGAGTCACTATTGCGCTCCCATTGCCATACACAGTGCAAATAGCACTCGCGTCTGTTCCCAGCAAGTACAGTGTATTGGACTGAAGAGAAGCTACTGTTCTGGTCAGTTTCCTAAGCAGAGTTGAACTAGATATGCCCCGTGTGTGTAGGAAGCACAGTTCTTTTGTTCTGAGCAAGCTCACTGTTCTGGCCCTATAGGAAACACAGGAGAGTAGAAGAGTGCTGTTTTCTCAAAAGCAGAGTGTGTTTCTTGTAAGGCGAGCTAGCGTTTGTTTCCCAGTCCTAAACGGAGTTGAATCCCATGCAGTTTCTGGTCCTACGAGCAAGAGTTGTTTTCTGCTTAGAAGAGTCACTATTGCGCTCCCATTGCCATACACAGTGCAAATAGCACTCGCGTCTGTTCCCAGCAAGTACAGTGTATTGGACTGAAGAGAAGCTACTGTTCTGGTCAGTTTCCTAAGCAGAGTTGAACTAGATATGCCTTGTGTGTGTAGGAAGCACAGTTCTTTTGTTCTGAGCAAGCTCACTGTTCTGGCCCTATAGGAAACACAGGAGAGTAGAAGAGTGCTGTTTTCTCAAAAGCAGAGTGTGTTTCTTGCAAGGCGAGCTAGCGTTTTTTTCCCAGTCCTAAACGGAGTTGAATCCCATGCAGATTCTGGTCCTACGAGCAAGAGTTGTTTTCTGCTAAGAAGAGTCACTATTGCGCTCCCATTGCCATACACAGTGCAAATAGCACTCGCGTCTGTTCCCAGCAAGTACAGTGTATTGGACTGAAGAGAAGCTACTGTTCTGGTCAGTTTCCTAAGCAGAGTTGAACTAGATATGCCCCGTGTGTGTAGGAAGCACAGTTCTTTGGTTCTGAGCAAGCTCACTGTTCTGGCCCTATAGGAAACACAGGAGAGTAGAAGAGTGCTGTTTTCTCAAAAGCAGAGTGTGTTTCTTGCAAGGCGAGCTAGTGTTTGTTTCCCAGTCCTGAACGGAGTAGAATCCCATGCAGTTTCTGGTCCTACGAGCAAGAGTTGTTTTCTGCTAAGAAGAGTCACTATTGCGCTCCCATTGCCATACACAGTGCAAATAGCACTCGCGTCTGTTCCCAGCAAGTACAGTGTATTGGACTGAAGAGAAGCTACTCTTCTGGTCAGTTTCCTAAGCAGAGTTGAACTAGATATGCCCCGTGTGTGTAGGAAGCACAGTTCTTTTGTTCTGAGCAAGCTCACTGTTCTGGCCCTATAGGAAACACAGGAGAGTAGAAGAGTGCTGTTTTCTCAAAAGCAGAGTGTGTTTCTTGCAAGGCGAGCTAGGGTTTGTTTCCCAGTCCTAAACGGAGTTGAATCCCATGCAGTTTCTGGTCCTACGAGCAAGAGTTGTTTTCTGCTAAGAAGAGTCACTATTGCGCACCCATTGCCATACACAGTGCAAATAGCACTCGCGTCTGTTCCCAGCAAGTACAGTGTATTGGACTGAAGAGAAGCTACTGTTCTGGTCAGTTTCCTAAGCAGAGTTGAACTAGATATGCCCCGTGTGTGTAGGAAGCACAGTTCTTTTGTTCTGAGCAAGCTCACTGTTCTGGCCCTATAGGAAACACAGGAGAGTAGAAGAGTGCTGTTTTCTCAAAAGCAGAGTGTGTTTCTTGCAAGGCGAGCTAGCGTTTGTTTCCCAGTCCTGAACGGAGTAGAATCCCATGCAGTTTCTGGTCCTACGAGCAAGAGTTGTTTTCTGCTAAGAAGAGTCACTATTGCGCTCCCATTGCCATACACAGTGCAAATAGCACTCGCGTCTGTTCCCAGCAAGTACAGTGTATTGGACTGAAGAGAAGCTACTGTTCTGGTCAGTTTCCTAAGCAGAGTTGAACTAGATATGCCCCGTGTGTGTAGGAAGCACAGTTCTTTGGTTCTGAGCAAGCTCACTGTTCTGGCCCTATAGGAAACACAGGAGAGTAGAAGAGTGCTGTTTTCTCAAAAGCAGAGTGTGTTTCTTGCAAGGCGAGCTAGCGTTTGTTTCCCAGTCCTAAACGGAGTTGAATCCCATGCAGTTTCTGGTCCTATGAGCAAGAGTTGTTTTCTGCTAAGAAGAGTCACTATTGCGCTCCCATTGCCATACACAGTGCAAATAGCACTCGCGTCTGTTCCCAGCAAGTACAGTGTATTGGACTGAAGAGAAGCTACTGTTCTGGTCAGTTTCCTAAGCAGAGTTGAACTAGATATGCCCCGTGTGTGTAGGAAGCACAGTTCTTTTGTTCTGAGCAAGCTCACTGTTCTGGCCCTATAGGAAACACAGGAGAGTAGAAGAGTGCTGTTTTCTCAAAAGCAGAGTGTGTTTCTTGCAAGGCGACCTAGCGTTTGTTTCCCAGTCCTAAACGGAGTAGAATCCCATGCAGATTCTGGTCCTACGAGCAAGAGTTTTTTTCTGCTAAGAAGAGTCACTATTGCGCTCCCATTGCCATACACAGTGCAAATAGCACTCGCGTCTGTTCCCAGCAAGTACAGTGTATTGGACTGAAGAGAAGCTACTGTTCTGGTCAGTTTCCTAAGCAGAGTTGAACTAGATCTGCCCCGTGTGTGTAGGAAGCACAGTTCTTTTGTTCTGAGCAAGCTCACTGTTCTGGCCCTATAGGAAACACAGGAGAGTAGAAGAGTGCTGTTTTCTCAAAAGCAGAGTGTGTTTCTTGCAAGGCGAGCTAGCGTTTGTTTCCCAGTCCTAAACGGAGTTGAATCCCATGCAGTTTGTGGTCCTACGAGCAAGAGTTGTTTTCTGCTAAGAAGAGTCACTATTGCGCTCCCATTGCCATACACAGTGCAAATAGCACTCGCGTCTGTTCCCAGCAAGTACAGTGTATTGGACTGAAGAGAAGTTACTGTTCTGGTCAGTTTCCTAAGCAGAGTTGAACTAGATATGCCCCGTGTGTGTAGGAAGCACAGTTCTTTTGTTCTGAGCAAGCTCACTGTTCTGGCCCTATAGGAAACACAGGAGAGTAGAAGAGTGCTGTTTTCTCAAAAGCAGAGTGTGTTTCTTGCAAGGCGAGCTAGCGTTTGTTTCCCAGTCCTAAACGGAGTAGAATCCCATGCAGTTTCTGGTCCTACGAGCAAGAGTTGTTTTCTGCTAAGAAGAGTCACTATTGCGCTCCCATTGCCATACACAGTGCAAACAGCACTCGCGTCTGTTCCCAGCAAGTACAGTGTATTGGACTGAAGAGAAGCTACTGTTCTTGTCAGTTTCTTAAGCAGAGTTGAACTAGATATGCCCCGTGTGTGTAGGAAGCACAGTTCTTTTGTTCTGAGCAAGCTCACTGTTCTGGCCCTATAGGAAACACAGGAGAGTAGAAGAGTGCTGTTTTCTCAAAAGCAGAGTGTGTTTCTTGCAAGGCGAGCCAGCGTTTGTTTCCCAGTCCTAAACGGAGTTGAATCCCATGCAGTTTCTGGTCCTACGAGCAAGAGTTGTTTTCTGCTAAGAAGAGTCACTATTGCGCTCCCATTGCCATACACAGTGCAAATAGCACTCGCGTCTGTTCCCAGCAAGTACAGTGTATTGGACTGAAGAGAAGCTACTGTTCTGGTCAGTTTCCTAAGCAGAGTTGAACTAGATATGCCCCGTGTGTGTAGGAAGCACAGTTCTTTTGTTCTGAGCAAGCTCACTGTTCTGGCCCTATAGGAAACACAGGAGAGTAGAAGAGTGCTGTTTTCTCAAAAGCAGAGTGTGTTTCTTGCAAGGCGAGCTAGCGTTTGTTTCCCAGTCCTAAACGGAGTAGAATCCCATGCAGTTTCTGGTCCTACGAGCAAGAGTTGTTTTCTGCTAAGAAGAGTCACTATTGCGCTCCCATTGCCATACACAGTGCAAACAGCACTCGCGTCTGTTCCCAGCAAGTACAGTGTATTGGACTGAAGAGAAGCTACTGTTCTTGTCAGTTTCTTAAGCAGAGTTGAACTAGATATGCCCCGTGTGTGTAGGAAGCACAGTTCTTTTGTTCTGAGCAAGCTCAGTGTTCTGGCCCTATAGGAAACACAGGAGAGTAGAAGAGTGCTGTTTTCTCAAAAGCAGAGTGTGTTTCTTGCAAGGCGAGCCAGCGTTTGTTTCCCAGTCCTAAACGGAGTTGAATCCCATGCAGTTTCTGGTCCTACGAGCAAGAGTTGTTTTCTGCTAAGAAGAGTCACTATTGCGCTCCCATTGCCATACACAGTGCAAATAGCACTCGCGTCTGTTCCCAGCAAGTACAGTGTATTGGACTGAAGAGAAGCTACTGTTCTGGTCAGTTTCCTAAGCAGAGTTGAACTAGATATGCCCCGTGTGTGTAGGAAGCACAGTTCTTTTGTTCTGAGCAAGCTCACTGTTCTGGCCCTATAGGAAACACAGGAGAGTAGAAGAGTGCTGTTTTCTCAAAAGCAGAGTGTGTTTCTTGCAAGGCGAGCTAGCGTTTGTTTCCCAGTCCTAAACGGAGTAGAATCCCATGCAGTTTCTGGTCCTACGAGCAAGAGTTGTTTTCTGCTAAGAAGAGTCACTATTGCGCTCCCATTGCCATACACAGTGCAAACAGCACTCGCGTCTGTTCCCAGCAAGTACAGTGTATTGGACTGAAGAGAAGCTACTGTTCTTGTCAGTTTCTTAAGCAGAGTTGAACTAGATATGCCCCGTGTGTGTAGGAAGCACAGTTCTTTTGTTCTGAGCAAGCTCAGTGTTCTGGCCCTATAGGAAACACAGGAGAGTAGAAGAGTGCTGTTTTCTCAAAAGCAGAGTGTGTTTCTTGCAAGGCGAGCCAGCGTTTGTTTCCCAGTCCTAAACGGAGTTGAATCCCATGCAGTTTCTGGTCCTACGAGCAAGAGTTGTTTTCTGCTAAGAAGAGTCACTATTGCGCTCCCATTGCCATACACAGTGCAAATAGCACTCGCGTCTGTTCCCAGCAAGTACAGTGTATTGGACTGAAGAGAAGCTACTGTTCTGGTCAGTTTCCTAAGCAGAGTTGAACTAGATATGCCCCGTGTGTGTAGGAAGCACAGTTCTTTTGTTCTGAGCAAGCACACTGTTCTGGCCCTATAGGAAACACAGGAGAGTAGAAGAGTGCTGTTTTCTCAAAAGCAGAGTGTGTTTCTTGCAAGGCGAGCTAGCGTTTGTTTCCCAGTCCTAAACGGAGTAGAATCCCATGCAGTTTCTGGTCCTACGAGCAAGAGTTGTTTTCTGCTAAGAAGAGTCACTATTGCGCTCCCATTGCCATACACAGTGCAAACAGCACTCGCGTCTGTTCCCAGCAAGTACAGTGTATTGGACTGAAGAGAAGCTACTGTTCTTGTCAGTTTCTTAAGCAGAGTTGAACTAGATATGCCCCGTGTGTGTAGGAAGCACAGTTCTTTTGTTCTGAGCAAGCTCACTGTTCTGGCCCTATAGGAAACACAGGAGAGTAGAAGAGTGCTGTTTTCTCAAAAGCAGAGTGTGTTTCTTGCAAGGCGAGCCAGCGTTTGTTTCCCAGTCCTAAACGGAGTTGAATCCCATGCAGTTTCTGGTCCTACGAGCAAGAGTTGTTTTCTGCTAAGAAGAGTCACTATTGCGCTCCCATTGCCATACACAGTGCAAATAGCACTCGCGTCTGTTCCCAGCAAGTACAGTGTATTGGACTGAAGAGAAGTTACTGTTCTGGTCAGTTTCCTAAGCAGAGTTGAACTAGATATGCCCCGTGTGTGTAGGAAGCACAGTTCTTTTGTTCTGAGCAAGCTCACTGTTCTGGCCCTATAGGAAACACAGGAGAGTAGAAGAGTGCTGTTTTCTCAAAAGCAGAGTGTGTTTCTTGCAAGGCGAGCTAGCGTTTGTTTCCCAGTCCTAAATGGAGTAGAATCCCATGCAGTTTCTGGTCCTACGAGCAAGAGTTGTTTTCTGCTAAGAAGAGTCACTATTGCGCTCCCATTGCCATACACAGTGCAAACAGCACTCGCGTCTGTTCACAGCAAGTACAGTGTATTGGACTGAAGAGAAGCTACTGTTCTTGTCAGTTTCTTAAGCAGAGTTGAACTAGATATGCCCCGTGTGTGTAGGAAGCACAGTTCTTTTGTTCTGAGCAAGCTCACTGTTCTGGCCCTATAGGAAACACAGGAGAGTAGAAGAGTGCTGTTTTCTCAAAAGCAGAGTGTGTTTCTTGCAAGGCGAGCCAGCGTTTGTTTCCCAGTCCTAAACGGAGTTGAATCCCATGCAGTTTCTGGTCCTACGAGCAAGAGTTGTTTTCTGCTAAGAAGAGTCACTATTGCGCTCCCATTGCCATACACAGTGCAAATAGCACTCGCGTCTGTTCCCAGCAAGTACAGTGTATTGGACTGAAGAGAAGCTACTGTTCTGGTCAGTTTCCTAAGCAGAGTTGAACTAGATATGCCCCGTGTGTGTAGGAAGCACAGTTCTTTTGTTCTGAGCAAGCTCACTGTTCTGGCCCTATAGGAAACACAGGAGAGTAGAAGAGTGCTGTTTTCTCAAAAGCAGAGTGTGTTTCTTGCAAGGCGAGCTAGCGTTTGTTTCCCAGTCCTAAACGGAGTTGAATCCCATGCAGTTTGTGGTCCTACGAGCAAGATTTGTTTTCTGCTAAGAAGAGTCACTATTGCGCTCCCATTGCCATACACAGTGCAAATAGCACTCGCGTCTGTTCCCAGCAAGTACAGTGTATTGGACTGAAGAGAAGCTACTGTTCTGGTCAGTTTCCTAAGCAGAGTTGAACTAGATCTGCCCCGTGTGTGTAGGAAGCACAGTTCTTTTGTTCTGAGCAAGCTCAGTGTTCTGGCCCTATAGGAAACACAGGAGAGTAGAAGAGTGCTGTTTTCTCAAAAGCAGAGTGTGTTTCTTGCAAGGCGAGCTAGCGTTTGTTTCCCAGTCCTAAACGGAGTTGAATCCCATGCAGTTTCTGGTCCTACGAGCAAGAGTTGTTTTCTGCTAAGAAGAGTCACTATTGCGCTCCCATTGCCATACACAGTGCAAACAGCACTCGCGTCTGTTCACAGCAAGTACAGTGTATTGGACTGAAGAGAAGCTACTGTTCTTGTCAGTTTCTTAAGCAGAGTTGAACTAGATATGCCCCGTGTGTGTAGGAAGCACAGTTCTTTTGTTCTGAGCAAGCTCACTGTTCTGGCCCTATAGGAAACACAGGAGAGTAGAAGAGTGCTGTTTTCTCAATAGCAGAGTGTGTTTCCTGCAAGGCGAGCCAGCGTTTGTTTCCCAGTCCTAAACGGAGTTGAATCCCATGCAGTTTCTGGTCCTACGAGCAAGAGTTGTTTTCTGCTAAGAAGAGTCACTATTGCGCTCCCATTGCCATACACAGTGCAAATAGCACTCGCGTCTGTTCCCAGCAAGTACAGTGTATTGGACTGAAGAGAAGCTACTGTTCTGGTCAGTTTCCTAAGCAGAGTTGAACTAGATATGCCCCGTGTGTGTAGGAAGCACAGTTCTTTTGTTCAGAGCAAGCTCACTGTTCTGGCCCTATAGGAAACACAGGAGAGTAGAAGAGTGCTGTTTTCTCAAAAGCAGAGTGTGTTTCTTGCAAGGCGAGCTAGCGTTTGTTTCCCAGTCCTAAACGGAGTTGAATCCCATGCAGTTTGTGGTCCTACGAGCAAGAGTTGTTTTCTGCTAAGAAGAGTCACTATTGCGCTCCCATTGCCATACACAGTGCAAATAGCACTCGCGTCTGTTCCCAGCAAGTACAGTGTATTGGACTGAAGAGAAGCTACTGTTCTGGTCAGTTTCCTAAGCAGAGTTGAACTAGATCTGCCCCGTGTGTGTAGGAAGCACAGTTCTTTTGTTCTGAGCAAGCTCAGTGTTCTGGCCCTATAGGAAACACAGGAGAGTAGAAGAGTGCTGTTTTCTCAAAAGCAGAGTGTGTTTCTTGCAAGGCGAGCTAGCGTTTGTTTCCCAGTCCTAAACGGAGTTGAATCCCATGCAGTTTCTGGTCCTACGAGCAAGAGTTGTTTTCTGCTAAGAAGAGTCACTATTGCGCTCCCATTGCCATACACAGTGCAAATAGCACTCGCGTCTGTTCCCAGCAAGTACAGTGTATTGGACTGAAGAGAAGCTACTGTTCTGGTCAGTTTCCTAAGCAGAGTTGAACTAGATATGCCCCGTGTGTGTAGGAAGCACAGTTCTTTTGTTCTGAGCAAGCTCACTGTTCTGGCCCTATAGGAAACACAGGAGAGTAGAAGAGTGCTGTTTTCTCAAAAGCAGAGTGTGTTTCTTGCAAGGCGAGCTAGCGTTTGTTTCCCAGTCCTAAACGGAGTAGAATCCCATGCAGTTTCTGGTCCTACGAGCAAGAGTTGTTTTCTGCTAAGAAGAGTCACTATTGCGCTCCCATTGCCATACACAGTGCAAACAGCACTCGCGTCTGTTCACAGCAAGTACAGTGTATTGGACTGAAGAGAAGCTACTGTTCTTGTCAGTTTCTTAAGCAGAGTTGAACTAGATATGCCCCGTGTGTGTAGGAAGCACAGTTCTTTTGTTCTGAGCAAGCTCACTGTTCTGGCCCTATAGGAAACACAGGAGAGTAGAAGAGTGCTGTTTTCTCAAAAGCAGAGTGTGTTTCTTGCAAGGCGAGCCAGCGTTTGTTTCCCAGTCCTAAACGGAGTTGAATCCCATGCAGTTTCTGGTCCTACGAGCAAGAGTTGTTTTCTGCTAAGAAGAGTCACTATTGCGCTCCCATTGCCATACACAGTGCAAATAGCACTCGCGTCTGTTCCCAGCAAGTACAGTGTATTGGACTGAAGAGAAGCTACTGTTCTGGTCAGTTTCCTAAGCAGAGTTGAACTAGATATGCCCCGTGTGTGTAGGAAGCACAGTTCTTTTGTTCTGAGCAAGCTCACTGTTCTGGCCCTATAGGAAACACAGGAGAGTAGAAGAGTGCTGTTTTCTCAAAAGCAGAGTGTGTTTCTTGCAAGGCGAGCTAGCGTTTGTTTCCCAGTCCTAAACGGAGTAGAATCCCATGCAGTTTCTGGTCCTACGAGCAAGAGTTGTTTTCTGCTAAGAAGAGTCACTATTGCGCTCCCATTGCCATACACAGTGCAAACAGCACTCGCGTCTGTTCCCAGCAAGTACAGTGTATTGGACTGAAGAGAAGCTACTGTTCTTGTCAGTTTCTTAAGCAGAGTTGAACTAGATATGCCCCGTGTGTGTAGGAAGCACAGTTCTTTTGTTCTGAGCAAGCTCAGTGTTCTGGCCCTATAGGAAACACAGGAGAGTAGAAGAGTGCTGTTTTCTCAAAAGCAGAGTGTGTTTCTTGCAAGGCGAGCCAGCGTTTGTTTCCCAGTCCTAAACGGAGTTGAATCCCATGCAGTTTCTGGTCCTACGAGCAAGAGTTGTTTTCTGCTAAGAAGAGTCACTATTGCGCTCCCATTGCCATACACAGTGCAAATAGCACTCGCGTCTGTTCCCAGCAAGTACAGTGTATTGGACTGAAGAGAAGCTACTGTTCTGGTCAGTTTCCTAAGCAGAGTTGAACTAGATATGCCCCGTGTGTGTAGGAAGCACAGTTCTTTTGTTCTGAGCAAGCTCACTGTTCTGGCCCTATAGGAAACACAGGAGAGTAGAAGAGTGCTGTTTTCTCAAAAGCAGAGTGTGTTTCTTGCAAGGCGAGCTAGCGTTTGTTTCCCAGTCCTAAACGGAGTAGAATCCCATGCAGTTTCTGGTCCTACGAGCAAGAGTTGTTTTCTGCTAAGAAGAGTCACTATTGCGCTCCCATTGCCATACACAGTGCAAACAGCACTCGCGTCTGTTCCCAGCAAGTACAGTGTATTGGACTGAAGAGAAGCTACTGTTCTTGTCAGTTTCTTAAGCAGAGTTGAACTAGATATGCCCCGTGTGTGTAGGAAGCACAGTTCTTTTGTTCTGAGCAAGCTCACTGTTCTGGCCCTATAGGAAACACAGGAGAGTAGAAGAGTGCTGTTTTCTCAAAAGCAGAGTGTGTTTCTTGCAAGGCGAGCCAGCGTTTGTTTCCCAGTCCTAAACGGAGTTGAATCCCATGCAGTTTCTGGTCCTACGAGCAAGAGTTGTTTTCTGCTAAGAAGAGTCACTATTGCGCTCCCATTGCCATACACAGTGCAAATAGCACTCGCGTCTGTTCCCAGCAAGTACAGTGTATTGGACTGAAGAGAAGTTACTGTTCTGGTCAGTTTCCTAAGCAGAGTTGAACTAGATATGCCCCGTGTGTGTAGGAAGCACAGTTCTTTTGTTCTGAGCAAGCTCACTGTTCTGGCCC
>NW_026738471.1:0-15152 GCF_949786415.1 Peromyscus eremicus
CATGTACACACACACTGAGGAGAACCACTTGAAGGGGGAAAAGGGAAAGGACTCTTGGTGGGGGACAACAGCCGTGGGGACAGCAGCCGTGGGGACAGACCTTCAGCATTCTCCCCTCCACATACTCCTTCCCCCACCTCCAGTACTTCAGGAATCTCCATGCTGTGTGACCCTATGAGACCCATGAACTTCTCTGAGCAAGGACAGGAGAGAAACCCCAAGGAATCCCCAGGGCTAGTGCCATTGAGCACACAGTGGACTGAGCAGGGAGCCAAGGCACAGGCCTCTGGAACAGGAAGCCCCACTTAGCCCCAAGGCTTTCTCCGCTCAGCCTGGGCTGTGAGTCCCCGTGTCCCTGCTTCCAGGGACTCAGTGTCAGGATTTACACATCTGATTCCTGGATGTCCCCGAGTCACGAGGCAGAGGAGCCTTTTTTTATGAAGCGGGTCCCCAGGCCAGGCCCGATGCCAGTCTTCATGACATCTAGTGCCGAGTCTCCCAATGTGCTTTTGGTTTTTTGTTGGTGGTCGTGGTAGTTTTTCCTGTTCTGATGTGGGTTTGCTTACTTATTAGTTGTTTGTTTTTGTTTTTTGAGACAGGGTTTCTCTGTGTAGCTCTGGCCATCCTGGAACTCACTCTGTAGACCAGGCTGGACTCGAACTAACAGAGATCTGCCTGCCTCTGCCTCCCAGTGCTGGGATTAAAGCTGGGCAGTGGTGACACACACCTTTAATCTCAGCACTTGGTCTAAAGGTGTGTGCTGCCACAATGGCCTTAGATTTGTTATGTTGGTTTTTTAGATAGAGTCTCATTCTGTAGCCCAGAGTGACCCAGAATTCACTATCTGCCTGCCTCCGCCTCTCCAGTTCTGGTATTACAGGCGTGTACTATCACACCTGATTTTTAAAAAAATTTAAATAGGGTACACAATGTATCATCACAATTTTCACAATGAGATTCTTTTCACTGTATTTTTTCCTTCTGTGTTTATGTGTCTGTGCATCGTGTGTGTGCAGTACCCCAAGAGGCCAGAAGGGGGCATCAGGTCCCCAGAACTGGAGGCACACAGGGTTGTGAGCTGCAGTGTGGGTGCTGGGAACTGAAGCTGGGTTCTCTGCAAGAGCAGCTGGTGCGCTAACCTCTGAACTATCTCTCTAGCACCCCACCTTGAGGTTTTTGAGACAGGGTCTCTCACACATAAAAATGGGGCGGGAAGAAGGCGAGGCTCAGGGTATGAGGCGCTTGCACTGGTGTGGAGCAGGGCTGGGTGGAACCGAGGCCTGAAGTGGGACCCTGAGCCTGGGCGGAGGCTGATCTGTGCATTTTGTTACCTGGCCTCATCAGCACCTTCTCCAGCTCAGAGTCCCCTTGGGAACTCGGGGCCTTACTTCTGTCAGGGAGAACAAGCTGAGGTGTTGGCAGGGAGCCCGCCTGGAGAGCTGGGCTGCAGAGTCAGCCTGGCGGCAGCGAGGGCCACCCGGGACACACTCGGGTGGGACGGAGGAGAGAAAGTGCCTCCTGCGTCCTGACCGCTGGGACAGGGAGCTGTCCTGGGCCCAGGTGGCTTGACACATGTCCCTGTCCCTTCTCCAACAGGGTCGGTCTGGGGTTCTAGCAGCCGGCCCCGCACGCCCAGCCGGCTTCGGAGAAGATGCCAGAACAGAGCAATGACTACCGCGTGGTCGTGTTTGGCGCAGGCGGCGTGGGCAAGAGCTCGCTGGTGCTCCGCTTTGTCAAGGGGACGTTTCGTGACACCTACATCCCCACCATAGAGGACACGTACCGGCAGGTGATCAGCTGTGACAAGAGTGTATGCACACTGCAGATCACGGACACAACCGGCAGCCACCAGTTCCCGGCCATGCAGCGGCTGTCCATCTCCAAGGGTCACGCCTTCATCCTGGTGTTCTCGGTGACCAGCAAGCAGTCGCTGGACGAGCTGAGCCCCATCTACAAGCTGATCGTGCAGATCAAGGGCAGCGTGGAGGACATCCCCATCATGCTGGTGGGGAACAAGTGTGACGAGACGCAGCGGGAGGTGCACACCCGCGAGGCGCAGGCCGTGGCGCAGGAGTGGAAGTGCGCCTTCATGGAGACCTCGGCCAAGATGAACTACAACGTGAAGGAGCTGTTCCAGGAGCTGCTGACGCTCGAGACGCGCCGCAGCGTCAGCCTCAGCGTGGACGGCAAGCGCTCCAGCAAGCAGAAGCGGGCCGACCGCATCAAGGGCAAGTGTGCGCTCATGTGAGCCCGCCCCAGCCGCCGAGGGCCTGCGGGGCCCCTGCTCCCCTCCCTCCTCTCCCCTCTTAATGGACCCTCCCTCCTCCTCTTCCTCCTCCTCTCCCTCCTCCCCATTCTCCCCTTCCTCTTCCTCCTCCTCCCTCCTCTTGTTCCTCCTCTCCCTCCTCTTCCTCCCTCCTCCTCCTGCTCCTCCCTCCTCCTCCTGCTCCTCCCTCCTCCTCCTGCTCCTCCCTCCTCCTCCTGCTCCTCCCTCCTCCTCCTGCTCCTCCCCTCCCATCCTCCTCCTGCTCCTCCTCCTCCCTCCCTCCTCCTCCTGTTCCTCCCTCCTCCTGCTCCTCCCTCCTCCTACTCCTTCCTCCTCCTCCTGCTCCTCCCCTCCCTCCTCCTCCTGCTCCTCCCCTCCCTCCTCCCCTCCCTCCTCCTCCTGCTCCTCCCCTCCCTCCTCCTCCTGCTCCTCCCCTCCCTCCTCCCCTCCCTCCTCCTCCTGCTCCTCCCCTCCCTCCTCCTCCTGCTCCTCCCCTCCCTCCTCCCTCCCTCCTCCTCCCCTCCCTCCTCCCTCCCTCCTCTGCCCCTTCCTCCCCCTCTCTTCCCGCCCTGCCAGCCCACAGTAGGGCTGTGCTCCACTCCAGCACCTTCACCCCTCCACGGCTATCATCCCTTGCTGACACCTCCCCCTCTCTCTGCCCCCCTCTTCTATCTGCCCCCCACAACCACACACTGACCCCTGTGGATCGGAAAACAGGGACCCGGCTAAGGACCTGCTGTTCCGGCCAGGACCAGAGAGGCTGCCTCTCCTCTTCATCTCTGTCCCTTTCCCCGGGGTGTTCCCAGGTCCACACCCTGCCCCACCCCCACATTGATCACTGTGACCTCCTTCACGCTCCTCTTATTCTTTCATCTGGTCCTGTCCCTTCCCCGTGACCCCTGACCTGAGCCCTTCCCTGGGTCCAGGGTCCTCTTCTCCTGTCTGCACACCAGGGTGGATGGGCCCATGGGCTGGGCCTCAGGCCACCAGGCAATAAACACAGGGCCTGCAGCGATGCCCTGCCAGCCCCGAGCGCCACCCCTGGAATGGCAGACACCCACAGCACAAGCCCAGGACTGTCCTCGGGGGAGGCACATGGGGACCCGAGCCTGGAGTGTGGGGTGGCCGCCTGGACACTGCCCATCTGGACACCGGCCTTCCACGGAGACAGACGTTGGCACAGCAGTGCCTCAACGGTGACCCCAAGTGGGGGTTTGGGGCGCTGAAGACAGGGTGTCCAGCTGAGAGTCCATCAGTGAAGCCCCTGTGTGGGAGCGGGGGGGCCAGTGCCTGCTGCCCCGGCAGAACCTGGGCCCTTCACTGGTTATATGTACCCCAGAGATGTCCCCGTGTGTGCCCCGAGTCACGGAGCCTCTGTGGTATCTGCGAGACTGTCCGGGAGACTTGAGAGGCTCCTGGGCCCGTGTCCCACCCACACGAGGGTGACTGCAGACTCTTGTGTTCGTGTGACTTTGTGCGTGTGGACGGGTGTGTGTTTGGCTGCGTGGTGGCTTGTGTGTGGCTGTGGAGGGTACCTAGACATCTTGGTATGTGTGTGGATCTGTGTTTTCAGGAGTGGTGACCATTTATCTGTCAACCTGTCTGTTCGGCCTGTCTGAGGAGCACTGGGTCCCGTTCCAGGCTGTTGGCAAGCTGGCTTGTGGCTCAGACTGTATCAGTCAGCTAGTGCTGCGGAACAAGTGATGGGTGCCAGCACCGAGGCCTCGGCACACACGGTCATTACCTCACAGGGGCTGCAGGACAGGCTGGGGCTGGGGCCAGCTGGCTCCTCTGTCCTGTGTATGTGTGTGAGAGACAGCGGGAGACAGAGATAAAGAGACAGAGGGCCAGAGAGAGACAGAGGCAGAAAGACAGCTGCATCCAGGTGTCCAGGTGGGCCAACCTCAGTGTGGTCCCTCTGTCCTGCACACAGGGAGAGCTACAGCCGGAAGCCTGAGTCTGAGCATAGCTGAGCCCCGACCTCCAGCCAGTCCAGGGCCCCCACAGCCGTCTCCTGCTCCCTAGCCCCGGGAGCGGCTCCTGGCTGGACAGGGGGTCACAGCCCTTTCTCAGGGACACACCCTGATAGCACAATCTCTGGGCCACCCCAGGCCTCTCTTGCCAGCCTTGCCCATCCTGGGAGAACCAGGCTGGGTGGCAGGGGAGGCGGGAGCCCACCCTGGCTGCTGGCCGACCTGCCCAGGCATCTCTGGTGCTGGGGACCCCGCCAGGCCTCGCTTGCTGTGACCCACCCCTGCCCCCCGCATGTGGGAGCCCCGCCCTGTGTGGGGTCTGTGTACCGTTCTCTGTAGACCTTGTCTTCCTGCAATAAACATGTGGATCCTGCCTCCCCTGTGCCGCATGGCTTCCGTGGGGCGAGGAGCTGCCTACCGAGGGAGAGGGCTGGGGATGGTGGGTGGACATGGAGGAGGGGGGCATGTAATGGGTGGGGCACACCCAAGGGCACGAACAAGCATACTGAGCCAGTGAGAGCGGAGTCTCTTTGCCCTGAACCTGGACTGGGCTTTGCCTGCCTCCCTGGATCAGATCCCGGTGGCTCAGCTTCTCACCCAAACCTTCTCCATCTTTCCTGCCCAGCCGCCCCTCTGCCATTTAAAGGACAGAACGGGAGAACTCAGTCATCCTCTGTGTAACAGGCCCACGGTCTACCTGGTGCTGACCAGTCACACCACACGCAGCACTCACGGGCAAGGCGCCCGCCTTCTGAGTCCTCCATCTTCTGCCCAGCTTGTATAGCTGAGTGTGGTCACTCTGGCCTCGAATGCCAGGAGGCCACACAGGGAGGCACAAAGCCAGAAATCCAACATGACAGGCAGGGGCCGACGGGAAGCACAGTGGCTGGGAAGGTGACTGCTCTTGCAGAGGATCCGAGGTCAATTCCAAGCACCCCTCTAACAAGTCATTTTGCTGGGTGGTTGGCGCACGCCTTTAATCCCAGCACTCGGGAGGCAGAGCCAGGCGGATCTCTGTGAATTCGAGGCCAGCCTGGGCTACAGAGTGAGTTCCAGGACAGGCTCCAAAGCTATGCAGAGAAACCCTGTCTCGAAAAACAAAAACAAAAACAAAAACAAAAATAAAAAAACAAAATAACACACAAGAAAAAAACAAGTCAGGTTTCCTGAAACCCCACGAGAGAATCACTCTGCTTTGCAGCCTAGGATAGAAATCACGAGGCTCTATCTCCCAGGTTCAGGGAGAGATGCGTCTAAAGAAATAGGCAGAAAGTGAAAAGGGAGGACACTCACAACCTCCACTGGCCTCTGCCATGTGCACACCCATGTGTGCTTACACACTCACAAAGGCACATATACATAAACAAACCCCCAAACAACACAACAAAATTAAAACAGAGGAAAAGAAGAGACTGAGGCGTGGTCAGGATGGAGCCCCGCCCAGAATCTCCAGTGAGGGGCTGGGGGCGTGGTCAGGGTGGAGCCCCGCCTAGAATCCCCAGAGAGGGGCTGGGGGCGTGGTCAGGGTGGAGCCCCGCCTAGAATCCCCCAGGGAGGGGCTGGGGGCGTGGTCAGGGTGGAGCCCCGCCTAGAATCCCCAGTGAGGGGGCTGGGGGCGTGGTCAGGGTGGAGCCCCGCCCAGAATCCCCAGTGAGGGGCTGGGGGCGTGGTCAGGGTGGAGCGCTGTCCAGGGGTTCTGAGGCCAAAGACGCCATGCTCGTAACTGGAATAAATGGATGTGTTTTTCTTCCATGTAACATGTCAAGTTTGGCGGTGCCTCAATAGGTTGGTCACTGACAGGCATTCATGATGCCCTGGGTGCCACCCTCTGTTCCGCATAAGAGGCGTGATGTGGTACACACTCACTCACAGACACGCACACACACACACTCACACACATGCATGCAGGCGCGCACACGCTGGAGGTGGACAGGCCAGTCCCTCCAGTCCCGCAGTCCCGCCTGTAGTTCATGTGTGAGACCCTGTCTCACAAAAAACTATAGTTCACGGTACAGTTTGCTGCTCAAACTGGCCTGGAACTCACAGCAATCCTGCTGCCTCAGTTTCCTGACCACTAGGAGGACAGGTGTGCATCATCCTGGCATTCACGACGATTTGTTTAAACATTTACTTATCTCTTTATTCATTTATTATGTGTGTGCACATGTGTGTGGAGGTCGGAGCACAGCTTACAGGCGTCTGTGTTCCCCTTGCAACCTGTGGGTCCCGAGACTCGAACTCCAGTCCTCAAGCTTGGCCGCGAGTGCCTCCGTGCCCTGAGCTGTCTCGCTGGTCCGCATAGTGTTTTTGGTTTTGGCTTTTCGAGAGGTATAATATTTGTTGTTTTTGTTTTTGAGACAGGGTTTCTCTGTGTCCCGGGCTGTCCTGGAACTCCTCTGTAGCCCAGGCTGGCCTTGAACTCACAGAGATCCACCTGGCTCTGCCTCCTGAGTGCTGGGATCAAAGGCGTGCGCCACCACCGCCCAACTATTGGCTACTTCTCTTGAGGACTGGGGTTCCATTCCCAGCACCCAGTCTCAAGGCGCTCTTTTCTGGCCTCCACAGGCCTCTACAACCCGGTACACACGCACACACACACACACACACGCGCGCGCACATGCACGCACATGCACACACACACACACACACACACGCACACACACACACACACACACACACGCGCGCGCACATGCACACACACACACGCGCGCGCACACACATGCACACACACGCACGCGCGCACACACGCACGCACACACGCACACACACATACACACACGCACACACACGCACACGCACGCAATGCACACACATACACACACGCACACGCACGCAATGCACACACACATACACACACGCACACACGCACACACATGCACACACACGCACACACACACACACATGCACACACACACACACACGCACACACACGCACACGCGCCCGCGCGCGTACACACACGCACACACACACTCACAAAGGCGAAACATGCACACATAAAGGACATATAATTTTGGGAAAAATAAAAGCAAAATAAGGAAAACCCTGGCGACGGAACTGTCTGGGGCAGCCTGGGAAGTCGGGCCGGAGGGGAAGTGGGTGTGTCCACGGAGGCAGCTCTCGGGCGCCCTCTGGCGGCAGCTGGGCGCAGTCCAGCCTCCTGGGTCTACTTGGAATCGCAAGCTAAAAATGTGTCATTTTTGTAAATTACATTTTAGAATATTTATGTGTGTGTGTGCGTGCGCACGTGCACGACCATGCACGCATGCTCCAGCACGTGTGTGGAGGTCAGAGGACAGCTTATGACAGTCGGTTCTTGCCTCCCATCCTGTGCGCAGTGCGGATTGAGACGTTTCTCTGGCCCCTCTTAGGAGTTTTGCTTATTTATCTATCCATTTATTTATTTAGTTAGTTATTTATACTTTATGTGCATGTATGTCTGTGTAAGGGCGTCGGGTCCCCTGGAACTACAGTTACAGACAGTTGTGAGCTGTCCTGTGGGTGCTGGGACTTGAACCCGCGTCCATCTGGAAGAGCAGCCAGTGCTCAAAGCTGCTGAGCCACCTCTCCAGCATTAGTTAATTTTTCAAACAGGGTCTCATGTAGCCTGTTTCAGGAGCTTCAAACGCACTATGTAGCCCAACCTGACTTCAAACTCGGGGCAATCCCCCTGCCTCATTCTCCCACGTGCTGGGACCTTAGGTGAGGCCATCAAGCCCAACTCTGTACCTAAACTCTTTGAAGGATGTGTTGTTCCCACATCACCTGGTGCGCCCCGGACAGGTGACTCCTGTTTCCACAGTGGTTCCTGTGGAGGGGCCCGGGTCTGGGGACAGCCGGGTGGGGACGCCAGGCTGGGAGGGAAGAGGGATGGGAAGGTCCGGGCTTTCTCTGCAGGACGCGTGCGCAGGTGTGTGTGTCGCACGGTCGCTGGGATGACGGGGACCCAGGGAACTCAGGGGACACACTGTCATCCGGAGGAATCCTGAGGTCACCCTCCGAGGGGTCCCCGTTCGGTGTCCCTCCGGGTAGACGGCTACCCGCGGGGACACCCCAGATGTCTCCAAGGTCACCAGGGGAGCTCGGGGAGAACGCAGACCACGGGCTGGGGCATGGGTGCACCCCAGCACACAGGAGGTTCAAAGTCAGCCTCGGCTACACAGTGAGTTCAAGGCCAGCCTGGGCAGTGTAGTGTGACCCTTTCTCAAAATAAAAAAGATGGCTGAGGGCATAACCCAGTCTCAGTACTGCAAAAACACCCCCCAAAACCACTAATATATAGAGAAATAGAAAAAATAGAGATAAATATGGGAATACAGAAGTGATAAATAAACAAAGAAGCAAATTAAAAATTATTAATAGTTCCACCCTAACCTGGGTCCCCGCTCGGGATTCGAACCCGTTCCTCAAAGACCACATCGTGCTTGCCGCCCCTGGCTCTCTCGGCGGCGGCGTTTTCTGTTCGCTGGCCTTTGGTTCGGGACACACAGGGACGTTTTTCTAAAGTCCTGCCGAAGTGATGGGCCGCGGGGGTGAGCATTGCCACGACATGTGATACTCGTGCGTGAAAACGTCATAATGAAACCATCACACTTCCCAGCGAACGCACACCAATAAAATCCGCTCAAAAAAACCAAAACAAAACACAGGCCCGGCGTCCCGCAGCCCCGCCTCAGAGAGGCCCCTCCCACTGCACCACGCTTGCCAATCTTAGGTAGCGTAGCCCCGCCCTCCAGCTCGCGAATGGCTCGTGAGGATGCCACTCCCGCGTAAACCCCGCCCACTCACGTCTGAAGCCCCGCCCCACTCCCCGAGGCTGAGCCTACCAGGTTGTCGGCCTAAGGCTCCGCCTCCGGCCCCAGCCTCCGCCGTCCTGGCTTATGATTGGTCGTGGTGTTACAGAGGCCCCGCCCCCCTCCCCGAGGCCCCGCCCCGTGGAAGAGCCCTCTCCAGGCCCCGCGGCGCGTGCGGCTGAGAGGCGGCTGAGACACCGGCTGCAGGCAGGTGAGCTGGGCGCCGGGGAGAGTCGGGGTGCCCAGGCGAGGAGCCCAGGGCCAGTGCAGCCCAGCAGGAGTGGGGTGCAGTCAGGGGCGACTGAAGCGCGGTCGGGGGAGAGTGGGGTGCAGTCAGGGAGGAGTGGGGTGAAGTCAGACAAGAGTGGGGTGCAGCCAGATAGAAGGCGTGGGATGCAGTGACAGAGGAGTGGGGTACAGTCGGAAGGGAGTGGGGTACAGTCAGGGAGAAGTGGGGTACCTCAGGGAGGAGGTAGGTGCAGCCAGGGAGGGGTGGGGGACAGCCAGGGAGGAACGGGGGGGCGGCCAGGTTGGAGTGAGGTGCAGTTGGGAACGAGTGGGTGCAGCCGGGGAGGATCGGGGTGCGGTTAAAAAGGAGTGGTGCGCTACCTGTTTGCTGTCTCGTTGCACGTGGGACCCACACCTTGGGACAAGGATGTGCGTTGCTCTCGGGGCAGAGGATGCACGGGCTTAGATCTTGGGGTGTACAAAGTTCCAATGGCTGACTTTCCGAAACTTTCTGTGGGAGTTTTAGGGGCAATGACGTTAAGGTGCGTGGGCGGCACACCGCTGCTGCTGGGGGATGCTGGGGGCGTCGGTGTCCGGGGGCGTCGGTGTCGGGGGCGTCGGTGTCGGGGGCGTCGGTGTCCGGGGGCGTCGGTGGCCGCTGAACCAGGCTGTGGGGTCTAAGAGCCTGAGACTGTTGCCAAGTTCACCCGTTTGCGTCCACCGCACGGTCCGGTCCTCTCCTCTCTCTGGTGTGGGACTCTGCTCCTGCTGTTCCTCACCGCCCACCCTGGTGTAGCAGCTAGCCCGCCCTGGTGTAGCAGCTAGCCCTGGTGTAGCAGCTAGCCCGCCCTGGTGTAGCAGCTAGCCCGCCCTGGTGTAGCAGCTAGCCCGCCCTGGTGTAGCAGCTAGCCCGCCCTGGTGTAGCAGCTAGCCCGCCCTGGTGTAGCAGCTAGCCCTCCCTGGTGTAGCAGCTAGCCCGCCCTGGTGTAGCAGCTAGCCCGCCCTGGTGTAGCAGCTAGCCCGCCCTGGTGTAGCAGCTAGCCCGCCCTGGTGTAGCAGCTAGCCCGCCCTGGTGTAGCAGCTAGCCCTGGGCAGGCTCCCTGCAGTGTCCAGCCAGGGACTTATGTGCTGAGCCCTTCCTATGCACAGTGAGGGCCAAGATGAGTGTGAGGTCAGGTTGTCACAGAACCTTGTCCCCACCATACCACCTTGGGGTACAAATGGGAACCACCACCCTGGTGGCGGCAGGCACAGTCTCCCAGTCCTCAGGAAGCTGAGGCAGAAGCATGGTAGGTTTGAGGCCAGCCTGGGCTATGTAGTGAGTTCCAGGACAGGCAAAGCTTGCGGTGAGACCCCCTCTCCAAATAACAACAGTCGGCTTGCAGTGCGGTGTAAGGTCGCCTCCTCGCCTGGGTGGCTGCCTTGGATCAGGGAGGTCTTGGCACGCAGCGTGTGGGTCTAAGACTAAACAGCGCTTTAGAGCTCAGAATGTCCCACATAGAATGAACGGCCCGGAGGCCACAGCACAGAGGTCAGGGAACTGTGTGTGATCTAAATCAGGTTGAAAGTACATGGATTATGATAGCGTCCGGGGTAGAGCACCTGCCTAGGTTCCCCCAGTGAGGCGCTGGGCTCATATCAATCCTCCTGCCTCAGTCTCTCTAGTGCTGGGATTCAGGCATATGATCGATGCCCAGCCACCTACTACCATTTTTTACATGGTTCTTCCGGGTGGCTTGTATTGTTTTGTTTTTGAGACAAGGTTTTCAGTAGCTCAGGCTTCCTCCAATTCTGCATGCAGCTGAGGGGGACCTTGAACTCCTGCTCCTTCTGTCTCTCTCTTGAGTGTCAGGGTGACAGGTGTGGGTCACCACACTTGGCTCTGTGTAGCTCCCTGCCCCCACCTTTTTTCTTTCTTGAGACAGAGTCTCCCTACGTAACACAGGCTGGCCTGGAACTCACAGCGATTGCCCTGCCTCTGCCTCCTGAGTGCTGGGCTTAAATGAGTGGCCTTTAAATTTGTGGGTAACTGAGCCTGCATGCGTAGCAGGCATTGAAGTCTGCCCACACTTCTGTTTTGTGAAGGATCTTGGGGTCCCCTGATGGTCCAGTGCATTTTGTCAAGCGTGGGGTCCTGGCGTGTGGAGCCACAGCCCAGGTGATTGACACCCAGTGGGCCCGCTCAGCTTCGTGTGTATGCAGCGCAGAATCGTTTTTTGTGGCATACAGAGTAGAGCAGAAAAGGCTGTCGTCCCCACCCCCACCCAGGCGTTGTCCCAGGTTTTCTCTTTGTGTCTAGAAATAGTGACAGTTTGAAATGTCACTCACTGGGTTGGGGGCATGGCCCAGCATGCACCAGACCCTGGGTGCTGTCCCCAGTAACTCAAACAAAACATGATCCCAGAAGCAGGCGGCTCTCTGAGTTTGAGGCCAGCCTGGGCTACACAGTGAGACACTGTCTCTGTCGGGGTCGGGGGCGACCTTGGAACTTTCTAGAAAGAATGGCTACCACAGTCACTTCAGCATCCACCAGGCTCCGGCTGGTGTAACTTCACCGTCACAAGGGTCTGGGAGGACACTGCTTACTCGCTTTTCTTCTGTGGAAGGTTCACGCCCGAGTCTGTTAATGGCTGACCCTGGCAATTCTGGGTTCTAGTGGCGTCTGGGGCTTCCCTGGGCTGAGGCCTGGCTTCTCCTGGACTTGCGTCCTGTCACCCTCCCGTAGGGGCTGACGGCCGTTTGTGACAGTGACAGACACCTCCGCCGCCCTGTGGACTGGCCACTTTCTCCCTGGCTCCTGGGAGACCCGTCTGTCACCGTCATCCTCATCTGGTGGGGGTCAGGGAGAGGGACATCGGAGAGCCTTCTAAAATGGTTACCAGTGACTTCCCGAGGACTCTGGAAAGTGGATAATCTGATTGCTTCTCCTATTTTAAATGCAGGTCTGATTTGCATATTTTAAAATTCACCATTTTAAGCATAATAACTCAGGGTTTTCCCGAGCTGTCATTGTGTGCCGCCATGATCCGCACATGACAGTCTGATACTGCGTTCTCACCCCAGTATGAAGTCTCCCCCGCGACCCATCCATCGCCTCCATTTCATCGTCCTGCCCCTCCTCAGCCCCTGGCACCCACAGACACGCTCCTAGTCTTTGGTTTCTCCTGTACTGGACTGTGCGACCCTCACTGAGCTCCATGTCCTTGGTGAATTCATCCGAGCCCAGCTCTTGTTCACCGCCATGTGGTGTTCCACTGTGTGGACGGACCACGCCGTGTGGACAGACCACGCCGTGTGGATGGACCACGCCGTGTGGACGGACCACGCTGTGTGGACGGACTACGCTGTGTGGATGGACCATGCCGTGTGGACGGACCACGCTGTGTGGACGGACCACATTGTGTGGACGGACCACGTTGTGTGGACAGACCACGCCATGTGGATGGACCACGCTGTGTTTCCGTTTGCAGTCACCTGGACTGTTTCTGTCCTTTGTTGTGAACTGTGACGTGGAAGTGACTCTGTCCTGGTCATAGGTGACTTACTAAACCAGACTTGGACTGTTTGCTGTTTTCTTTCTGTGGGTGAGAGTGTGAATTTATCTATTTCCCCGTCCTGATCTTTCTCATCCCAAAGCCACCGGAGCTCGGAGTGGTGTCCACTCGCTGGGGCCACTGGGACCCGGTTTCTCTGATCTTTGGTCAGCAGCCAACACACGGACTGGCTCCAGGGTCTCGCTGGGACCTTGGTGGCCCTCTGGAGGCCCCTGACTAACCCACTGCCCCCAGCTCCACGCCCCACCCCCAGAGCCCCACTTCCTGCCCGCCCTGCTGCTCTGGCTCTGAGAACATTCCTTTCTCAGCCAAACAAAGGCCCTGTTGTCTGTTGTCGGCCTGCGCTGAACCCCAGAACTGTGCCAGGTCTCAGAGCACGTGATCTGAGGAGTGTGTGTGTGTGTGTGTGGTGTGTGTGTGTGTGTGTGTGTGTGTGTGGTGTGTGTCTGTGATCATGTGTGTGACTGTGTGTGGTGTGTGTGTATCTGTGTGTGTGGTGTGTGTGTGTCTCTGTGTGTGGTGTGTGTCTGTCTGTGTGTGTGATTCTGTGATTGTGTGTGGTGTGTATGCATCTGTGTGTGTGTGTGCTGTGTCTGTGTCTGTGTGTGACTGTGTGTGGCCTCGGGCGGTGGGTAGAGGTGGGAGGCAGAACTCTGCTGTCTGCCTAGCATTTGGAGACATGGTGCTCTCAGGCCTAAGGGACACACTAGGTATGTGGGACTGACCTGCCTGTCATCCTAGTTCTTGTGGGGCTGAGGCAGGAGGATCATGAGTTCCAGGTTAGCCTGAGCTACACGGTGAGACCCTGCCTGAAAGACCAAAGCAGGGGGCTGGGACATGCTCAGCATGTAGGCCTTGCTGAACAGCATGAGGGTAAGTCTGAATCTCCAGAGCCTTCATACTAAGCCGGGCATTGCCACACAGATGTCCTGGCTGTAGGACTGTGGGAGGCTTGCTGTCCCCAGCCGAGCTCCAGGTCCAGTCTGAGAGCTTATCTCAAGGAAATATAGCAGAAAGAGAGATCGAAGACAGCAATACCCAGCATCCTCCTCTGGCTTTCATAAGTGTGCACAGGCGACATGTACAAAAAACAAAACAAAACAAAAACATCAAAAAACCAATACCCCGGCCGGGCGGTGGTGGCGCACGCCTTTAATCCCAGCACTCGGGAGGCAGAGCCAGGCGGATCTCTGTGAGTTCAAGGCCAACCTGGTCTCCAAGCGAGTTCCAGGAAAGGCGCAAAGCTACACAGAGAAACCCTGTCTCGAAAAACAAAAAAAAAAAAAAAAAAAAAAAAAAAAAAAAAAAAAAACCAATACCCCACCCAGACAGGGTTTCTCTGTGCAGCCCTAGCTGTCCTGGAACTCACTCTGTAGATCAGGCTGGCCTTGAACTCAAAGATCCACCGGCCTCTGCCTCCCGAGTGCTGGGATTAAAACAATGCACCACCCTCATCTGAATAAAACAAAAACAAAACAAAACACATTTTTTTAACCCATTGCTGCAGGGCAGAGAGCAGGTCTGGGTTCTGGGGCAGGGGCAGAGGGGCAGGCAGGAGTCCGGGATGGAGTACTACTTAACTATGTAAAAGATGTGTCCAGAGCCTCCTGAGTTTTCCAGGCTCCTCCATGTCACCCAAAGTGGTTGGATGTGGTCCTAGCATCCTGAGGTGGGGTGTTTTGTGAGGAGGCTGTCCTGGGCCTGCAGGTGTCCCTGGATTCTGCCCACTCATGCCAAGAGCTCCTCCAGCTGGATCCCCACAGGAAACAGTTGAGAGTCCCCTGGGTGTGAGATGGCCCCCAGATCGAGCTCATGACCTTCAGTGAGACCAGACGAGACCAGCAGGGTCAGAGTCACCTCCAGGGGCAGAGCTGGGACTCTGGCTAGATCACACACCCCCTGGGCAGGAAGCCCTGGGTTCCATCCCCACAATAGACACCAGGTGTGGTGACAGGCTGGGGAGGTTGGGCAGGTGTATCAGAAATTCAAAACCAGCTTTGGAGGCAGCCTGGGCTACATGAGACTCTATCTTAGGGGAAAAAATTATTTATTTAGCTTGACATGGTTTCATTGTGTAGCCCAGGCTGGCCTGAAACATGAGATCCCCCTGCCTCAGATCTCCAGATCTGCACTCCCACCCACACCCGACACTAGGCAACACTTTAAACACGCATTGATTCACTGTCATGGGCATCTTCCAGAACTCACCCTCTTCCTAAACTGAAATCCACTCCCTTCCCTCCTACCTCAGCCCCTGGGTGCCCTCAGCCCCACCTCTGTGGCCCCCACACCAGCTGCTGGAGGGTCTTTTTCCAGCCTGATAATATTCCATTGTGTGCT
>NW_026738472.1:0-15064 GCF_949786415.1 Peromyscus eremicus
CATACACAGTGCAAATAGCACTCGCGTCTGTTCCCAGCAAGTACAGTGTATTGGACTGAAGAGAAGCTACTGTTCTGGTCAGTTTCCTAAGCAGAGTTGAACTAGATATGCCCCGTGTGTGTAGGAAGCACAGTTCTTTTGTTCTGAGCAAGCTCACTGTTCTGGCCCTATAGGAAACACAGGAGAGTAGAAGAGTGCTGTTTTCTCAAAAGCAGAGTGTGTTTCTTGCAAGGCGAGCTAGCGTTTGTTTCCCAGTCCTAAACGGAGTTGAATCCCATGCAGATTCTGGTCCTACGAGCAAGAGTTGTTTTCTGCTAAGAAGAGTCACTATTGCGCTCCCATTGCCATACACAGTGCAAATAGCACTCGCGTCTGTTCCCAGCAAGTACAGTGTATTGGACTGAAGAGAAGCTACTGTTCTGGTCAGTTTCCTAAGCAGAGTTGAACTAGATATGCCCCGTGTGTGTAGGAAGCACAGTTCTTTGGTTCTGAGCAAGCTCACTGTTCTGGCCCTATAGGAAACACAGGAGAGTAGAAGAGTGCTGTTTTCTCAAAAGCAGAGTGTGTTTCTTGCAAGGCGAGCTAGCGTTTGTTTCCCAGTCCTAAACGGAGTTGAATCCCATGCAGATTCTGGTCCTACGAGCAAGAGTTGTTTTCTGCTAAGAAGAGTCACTATTGCGCTCCCATTGCCATACACAGTGCAAATAGCACTCGCGTCTGTTCCCAGCAAGTACAGTGTATTGGACTGAAGAGAAGCTACTGTTCTGGTCAGTTTCCTAAGCAGAGTTGAACTAGATATGCCCCGTGTGTGTAGGAAGCACAGTTCTTTTGTTCTGAGCAAGCTCACTGTTCTGGCCCTATAGGAAACACAGGAGAGTAGAAGAGTGCTGTTTTCTCAAAAGCAGAGTGTGTTTCTTGCAAGGCGAGCTAGCGTTTGTTTCCCAGTCCTAAACGGAGTAGAATCCCATGCAGTTTCTGGTCCTACGAGCAAGAGTTGTTTTCTGCTAAGAAGAGTCACTATTGCGCTCCCATTGCCATACACAGTGCAAATAGCACTCGCGTCTGTTCCCAGCAAGTACAGTGTATTGGACTGAAGAGAAGCTACTGTTCTTGTCAGTTTCCTAAGCAGAGTTGAACTAGATATGCCCCGTGTGTGTAGGAAGCACAGTTCTTTGGTTCTGAGCAAGCTCACTGTTCTGGCCCTATAGGAAACACAGGAGAGTAGAAGAGTGCTGTTTTCTCAAAAGCAGAGTGTGTTTCTTGCAAGGCGAGCTAGCGTTTGTTTCCCAGTCCTAAACGGAGTTGAATCCCATGCAGTTTCTGGTCCTACGAGCAAGAGTTGTTTTCTGCTAAGAAGAGTCACTATTGCGCTCCCATTGCCATACACAGTGCAAATAGCACTCGCGTCTGTTCCCAGCAAGTACAGTGTATTGGACTGAAGAGAAGCTACTGTTCTTGTCAGTTTCCTAAGCAGAGTTGAACTAGATATGCCCCGTGTGTGTAGGAAGCACAGTTCTTTGGTTCTGAGCAAGCTCACTGTTCTGGCCCTATAGGAAACACAGGAGAGTAGAAGAGTGCTGTTTTCTCAAAAGCAGAGTGTGTTTCTTGCAAGGCGAGCTAGCGTTTGTTTCCCAGTCCTAAACGGAGTTGAATCCCATGCAGTTTCTGGTCCTACGAGCAAGAGTTGTTTTCTGCTAAGAAGAGTCACTATTGCGCTCCCATTGCCATACACAGTGCAAATAGCACTCGCGTCTGTTCCCAGCAAGTACAGTGTATTGGACTGAAGAGAAGCTACTGTTCTTGTCAGTTTCCTAAGCAGAGTTGAACTAGATATGCCCCGTGTGTGTAGGAAGCACAGTTCTTTTGTTCTGAGCAAGCTCACTGTTCTGGCCCTATAGGAAACACAGGAGAGTAGAAGAGTGCTGTTTTCTTAAAAGCAGAGTGTGTTTCTTGCAAGGCGAGCTAGCGTTTGTTTCCCAGTCCTAAACGGAGTTGAATCCCATGCAGTTTGTGGTCCTACGAGCAAGAGTTGTTTTCTGCTAAGAAGAGTCACTATTGCGCTCCCATTGCCATACACAGTGCAAATAGCACTCGCGTCTGTTCCCAGCAAGTACAGTATATTGGACTGAAGAGAAGCTACTGTTCTGGTCAGTTTCCTAAGCAGAGTTGAACTAGATATGCCCCGTGTGTGTAGGAAGCACAGTTCTTTTGTTCTGAGCAAGCTCACTGTTCTGGCCCTATAGGAAACACAGGAGAGTAGAAGAGTGCTGTTTTCTCAAAAGCAGAGTGTGTTTCTTGCAAGGCGAGCTAGCGTTTGTTTCCCAGTCCTAAACGGAGTTGAATCCCATGCAGTTTGTGGTCCTACGAGCAAGAGTTGTTTTCTGCTAAGAAGAGTCACTATTGCGCTCCCATTGCCATACACAGTGCAAATAGCACTCGCGTCTGTTCCCAGCAAGTACAGTGTATTGGACTGAAGAGAAGCTACTGTTCTGGTCAGTTTCCTAAGCAGAGTTGAACTAGATATGCCCCGTGTGTGTAGGAAGCACAGTTCTTTTGTTCTGAGCAAGCTCACTGTTCTGGCCCTATAGGAAACACAGGAGAGTAGAAGAGTGCTGTTTTCTCAAAAGCAGAGTGTGTTTCTTGCAAGGCGAGCTAGCGTTTGTTTCCCAGTCCTAAACGGAGTTGAATCCCATGCAGATTCTGGTCCTACGAGCAAGAGTTGTTTTCTGCTAAGAAGAGTCACTATTGCGCTCCCATTGCCATACACAGTGCAAATAGCACTCGCGTCTGTTCCCAGCAAGTACAGTGTATTGGACTGAAGAGAAGCTACTGTTCTGGTCAGTTTCCTAAGCAGAGTTGAACTAGATATGCCCCGTGTGTGTAGGAAGCACAGTTCTTTTGTTCTGAGCAAGCTCACTGTTCTGGCCCTATAGGAAACACAGGAGAGTAGAAGAGTGCTGTTTTCTCAAAAGCAGAGTGTGTTTCTTGCAAGGCGAGCTAGCGTTTGTTTCCCAGTCCTAAACGGAGTTGAATCCCATGCAGTTTCTGGTCCTACGAGCAAGAGTTGTTTTCTGCTAAGAAGAGTCACTATTGCGCTCCCATTGCCATACACAGTGCAAATAGCACTCGCGTCTGTTCCCAGCAAGTACAGTGTATTGGACTGAAGAGAAGCTACTGTTCTGGTCAGTTTCCTAAGAAGAGTTGAACTAGATATGCCCCGTGTGTGTAGGAAGCACAGTTCTTTGGTTCTGAGCAAGCTCACTGTTCTGGCCCTATAGGAAACACAGGAGAGTAGAAGAGTGCTGTTTTCTCAAAAGCAGAGTGTGTTTCTTGCAAGGCCAGCTAGCGTTTGTTTCCCAGTCCTAAACGGAGTTGAATCCCATGCAGTTTCTGGTCCTACGAGCAAGAGTTGTTTTCTGCTAAGAAGAGTCACTATTGCGCTCCCATTGCCATACACAGTGCAAATAGCACTCGCGTCTGTTCCCAGCAAGTACAGTGTATTGGACTGAAGAGAAGCTACTGTTCTGGTCAGTTTCCTAAGCAGAGTTGAACTAGATATGCCCCGTGTGTGTAGGAAGCACAGTTCTTTTGTTCTGAGCAAGCTCACTGTTCTGGCCCTATAGGAAACACAGGAGAGTAGAAGAGTGCTGTTTTCTCAAAAGCAGAGTGTGTTTCTTGCAAGGCGAGCTAGCGTTTGCTTCCCAGTCCTAAACGGAGTTGAATCCCATGCAGATTCTGGTCCTACGAGCAAGAGTTGTTTTCTGCTAAGAAGAGTCACTATTGCGCTCCCATTGCCATACACAGTGCAAATAGCACTCGCGTCTGTTCCCAGCAAGTACAGTGTATTGGACTGAAGAGAAGCTACTGTTCTGGTCAGTTTCCTAAGCAGAGTTGAACTAGATATGCCCCGTGTGTGTAGGAAGCACAGTTCTTTTGTTCTGAGCAAGCTCACTGTTCTGGCCCTATAGGAAACACAGGAGAGTAGAAGAGTGCTGTTTTCTCAAAAGCAGAGTGTGTTTCTTGCAAGGCGAGCTAGCGTTTGCTTCCCAGTCCTAAACGGAGTTGAATCCCATGCAGATTCTGGTCCTACGAGCAAGAGTTGTTTTCTGCTAAGAAGAGTCACTATTGCGCTCCCATTGCCATACACAGTGCAAATAGCACTCGCGTCTGTTCCCAGCAAGTACAGTGTATTGGACTGAAGAGAAGCTACTGTTCTGGTCAGTTTCCTAAGCAGAGTTGAACTAGATATGCCCCGTGTGTGTAGGAAGCACAGTTCTTTTGTTCTGAGCAAGCTCACTGTTCTGGCCCTATAGGAAACACAGGAGAGTAGAAGAGTGCTGTTTTCTCAAAAGCAGAGTGTGTTTCTTGCAAGGCGAGCTAGCGTTTGTTTCCCAGTCCTAAACGGAGTAGAATCCCATGCAGTTTCTGGTCCTACGAGCAAGAGTTGTTTTCTGCTAAGAAGAGTCACTATTGCGCTCCCATTGCCATACACAGTGCAAATAGCACTCGCGTCTGTTCCCAGCAAGTACAGTGTATTGGACTGAAGAGAAGCTACTGTTCTGGTCAGTTTCCTAAGCAGAGTTGAACTAGATATGCCCCGTGTGTGTAGGAAGCACAGTTCTTTGGTTCTGAGCAAGCTCACTGTTCTGGCCCTATAGGAAACACAGGAGAGTAGAAGAGTGCTGTTTTCTCAAAAGCAGAGTGTGTTTCTTGCAAGGCGAGCTAGCGTTTGTTTCCCAGTCCTAAACGGAGTTGAATCCCATGCAGTTTCTGGTCCTACGAGCAAGAGTTGTTTTCTGCTAAGAAGAGTCACTATTGCGCTCCCATTGCCATACACAGTGCAAATAGCACTCGTGTCTGTTCCCAGCAAGTACAGTGTATTGGACTGAAGAGAAGCTACTGTTCTGGTCAGTTTCCTAAGCAGAGTTGAACTAGATATGCCCCGTGTGTGTAGGAAGCACAGTTTTTTTGTTCTGAGCAAGCTCACTGTTCTGGCCCTATAGGAAACACAGGAGAGTAGAAGAGTGCTGTTTTCTCAAAAGCAGAGTGTGTTTCTTGCAAGGCGAGCTAGCGTTTGTTTCCCAGTCCTAAACGGAGTTGAATCCCATGCAGATTCTGGTCCTACGAGCAAGAGTTGTTTTCTGCTAAGAAGAGTCACTATTGCGCTCCCATTGCCATACACAGTGCAAATAGCACTCGCGTCTGTTCCCAGCAAGTACAGTGTATTGGACTGAAGAGAAGCTACTGTTCTGGTCAGTTTCCTAAGCAGAGTTGAACTAGATATGCCCCGTGTGTGTAGGAAGCACAGTTCTTTGGTTCTGAGCAAGCTCACTGTTCTGGCCCTATAGGAAACACAGGAGAGTAGAAGAGTGCTGTTTTCTCAAAAGCAGAGTGTGTTTCTTGCAAGGCGAGCTAGCGTTTGTTTCCCAGTCCTAAACGGAGTTGAATCCGATGCAGTTTCTGGTCCTACGAGCAAGAGTTGTTTTCTGCTAAGAAGAGTCACTATTGCGCTCCCATTGCCATACACAGTGCAAATAGCACTCGCGTCTGTTCCCAGCAAGTACAGTGTATTGGACTGAAGAGAAGCTACTGTTCTGGTCAGTTTCCTAAGCAGAGTTGAACTAGATATGCCCCGTGTGTGTAGGAAGCACAGTTCTTTGGTTCTGAGCAAGCTCACTGTTCTGGCCCTATAGGAAACACAGGAGAGTAGAAGAGTGCTGTTTTCTCAAAAGCAGAGTGTGTTTCTTGCAAGGCGAGCTAGCGTTTGTTTCCCAGTCCTAAACGGAGTTGAATCCCATGCAGTTTCTGGTCCTACGAGCAAGAGTTGTTTTCTGCTAAGAAGAGTCACTATTGCGCTCCCATTGCCATACACAGTGCAAATAGCACTCGCGTCTGTTCCCAGCAAGTACAGTGTATTGGACTGAAGAGAAGCTACTGTTCTGGTCAGTTTCCTAAGCAGAGTTGAACTAGATATGCCCCGTGTGTGTAGGAAGCACAGTTCTTTGGTTCTGAGCAAGCTCACTGTTCTGGCCCTATAGGAAACACAGGAGAGTAGAAGAGTGCTGTTTTCTCAAAAGCAGAGTGTGTTTCTTGCAAGGCGAGCTAGCGTTTGTTTCCCAGTCCTAAACGGAGTTGAATCCGATGCAGTTTCTGGTCCTACGAGCAAGAGTTGTTTTCTGCTAAGAAGAGTCACTATTGCGCTCCCATTGCCATACACAGTGCAAATAGCACTCGCGTCTGTTCCCAGCAAGTACAGTGTATTGGACTGAAGAGAAGCTACTGTTCTGGTCAGTTTCCTAAGCAGAGTTGAACTAGATATGCCCCGTGTGTGTAGGAAGCACAGTTCTTTTGTTCTGAGCAAGCTCACTGTTCTGGCCCTATAGGAAACACAGGAGAGTAGAAGAGTGCTGTTTTCTCAAAAGCAGAGTGTGTTTCTTGCAAGGCGAGCTAGCGTTTGTTTCCCAGTCCTAAACGGAGTTGAATCCCATGCAGTTTCTGGTCCTACGAGCAAGAGTTGTTTTCTGCTAAGAAGAGTCACTATTGCGCTCCCATTGCCATACACAGTGCAAATAGCACTCGCGTCTGTTCCCAGCAAGTACAGTGTATTGGACTGAAGAGAAGCTACTGTTCTTGTCAGTTTCCTAAGCAGAGTTGAACTAGATATGCCCCGTGTGTGTAGGAAGCACAGTTCTTTGGTTCTGAGCAAGCTCACTGTTCTGGCCCTATAGGAAACACAGGAGAGTAGAAGAGTGCTGTTTTCTCAAAAGCAGAGTGTGTTTCTTGCAAGGCGAGCTAGCGTTTGTTTCCCAGTCCTAAACGGAGTTGAATCCCATGCAGTTTCTGGTCCTACGAGCAAGAGTTGTTTTCTGCTAAGAAGAGTCACTATTGCGCTCCCATTGCCATACACAGTGCAAATAGCACTCGCGTCTGTTCCCAGCAAGTACAGTGTATTGGACTGAAGAGAAGCTACTGTTCTGGTCAGTTTCCTAAGCAGAGTTGAACTAGATATGCCCCGTGTGTGTAGGAAGCACAGTTTTTTTGTTCTGAGCAAGCTCACTGTTCTGGCCCTATAGGAAACACAGGAGAGTAGAAGAGTGCTGTTTTCTCAAAAGCAGAGTGTGTTTCTTGCAAGGCGAGCTAGCGTTTGTTTCCCAGTCCTAAACGGAGTTGAATCCCATGCAGATTCTGGTCCTACGAGCAAGAGTTGTTTTCTGCTAAGAAGAGTCACTATTGCGCTCCCATTGCCATACACAGTGCAAATAGCACTCGCGTCTGTTCCCAGCAAGTACAGTGTATTGGACTGAAGAGAAGCTACTGTTCTGGTCAGTTTCCTAAGCAGAGTTGAACTAGATATGCCCCGTGTGTGTAGGAAGCACAGTTCTTTGGTTCTGAGCAAGCTCACTGTTCTGGCCCTATAGGAAACACAGGAGAGTAGAAGAGTGCTGTTTTCTCAAAAGCAGAGTGTGTTTCTTGCAAGGCGAGCTAGCGTTTGTTTCCCAGTCCTAAACGGAGTTGAATCCGATGCAGTTTCTGGTCCTACGAGCAAGAGTTGTTTTCTGCTAAGAAGAGTCACTATTGCGCTCCCATTGCCATACACAGTGCAAATAGCACTCGCGTCTGTTCCCAGCAAGTACAGTGTATTGGACTGAAGAGAAGCTACTGTTCTGGTCAGTTTCCTAAGCAGAGTTGAACTAGATATGCCCCGTGTGTGTAGGAAGCACAGTTCTTTTGTTCTGAGCAAGCTCACTGTTCTGGCCCTATAGGAAACACAGGAGAGTAGAAGAGTGCTGTTTTCTCAAAAGCAGAGTGTGTTTCTTGCAAGGCCAGCTAGCGTTTGTTTCCCAGTCCTAAATGGAGTAGAATCCCATGCAGTTTCTGGTCCTACGAGCAAGAGTTGTTTTCTGCTAAGAAGAGTCACTATTGCGCTCCCATTGCCATACACAGTGCAAATAGCACTCGCGTCTGTTCCCAGCAAGTACAGTGTATTGGACTGAAGAGAAGCTACTGTTCTGGTCAGTTTCCTAAGCAGAGTTGAACTAGATATGCCCCGTGTGTGTAGGAAGCACAGTTTTTGGTTCTGAGCAAGCTCACTGTTCTGGCCCTATAGGAAACACAGGAGAGTAGAAGAGTGCTGTTTTCTCAAAAGCAGAGTGTGTTTCTTGCAAGGCGAGCTAGCGTTTGTTTCCCAGTCCTAAACGGAGTTGAATCCCATGCAGTTTCTGGTCCTACGAGCAAGAGTTGTTTTCTGCTAAGAAGAGTCACTATTGCGCTCCCATTGCCATACACAGTGCAAATAACACTCGCGTCTGTTCCCAGCAAGTACAGTGTATTGGACTGAAGAGAAGCTACTGTTCTGGTCAGTTTCCTAAGCAGAGTTGAACTAGATATGCCCCGTGTGTGTAGGAAGCACAGTTCTTTGGTTCTGAGCAAGCTCACTGTTCTGGCCCTATAGGAAACACAGGAGAGTAGAAGAGTGCTGTTTTCTCAAAAGCAGAGTGTGTTTCTTGCAAGGCGAGATAGCGTTTGTTTCCCAGTCCTAAACGGAGTTGAATCCCATGCAAATTCTGGTCCTACGAGCAAGAGTTGTTTTCTGCTAAGAAGTGTAACTATTGTGCTCCCATTGCCATACACAGTGCAAATAGCACTCGCGTCTGTTCCCAGCAAGTACAGTGTATTGGACTGAAGAGAAGCTACTGTTCTGGTCAGTTTCCTAAGCAGAGTTGAACTAGATATGCCCCGTGTGTGTAGGAAGCACAGTTCTTTTGTTCTGAGCAAGCTCACTGTTCTGGCCCTATAGGAAACACAGGAGAGTAGAAGAGTGCTGTGTTCTCAAAAGCAGAGTGTGTTTCTTGCAAGGCGAGCTAGCGTTTGTTTCCCAGTCCTAAACGGAGTTGAATCCCAAGTAGTTTGTGGTCCTACGAGCAAGAGTTGTTTTCTGCTAAGAAGAGTCACTATTGCGCTCCCATTACCATACACAGTGCAAATAGCACTCGCGTCTGTTCCCAGCAAGTACAGTGTATTGGACTGAAGAGAAGCTACTGTTCTGGTCAGTTTCCTAAGCAGAGTTGAACTAGATATGCCCCGTGTGTGTAGGAAGCACAGTTCTTTGGTTCTGAGCAAGCTCACTGTTCTGGCCCTATAGGAAACACAGGAGAGTAGAAGAGTGCTGTTTTCTCAAAAGCAGAGTGTGTTTCTTGCAAGGCGAGCTAGCGTTTGTTTCCCAGTCCTAAACGGAGTTGAATCCCATGCAGTTTCTGGTCCTACCAGCTAGAGTTGTTTTCTGCTAAGAAGAGTCACTATTGCGCTCCCATTGCCATACACAGTGCAAATAGCACTCGCGTCTGTTCCCAGCAAGTACAGTGTATTGGACTGAAGAGAAGCTACTGTTCTGGTCAGTTTCCTAAGCAGAGTTGAACTAGATATGCCCCGTGTGTGTAGGAAGCACAGTTCTTTTGTTCTGAGCAAGCTCACTGTTCTGGCCCTATAGGAAACACAGGAGAGTAGAAGAGTGCTGTTTTCTCAAAAGCAGAGTGTGTTTCTTGCAAGGCGAGCTAGCGTTTGTTTCCCAGTCCTAAACGGAGTTGAATCCCATGCAGTTTCTGGTCCTACGAGCAAGAGTTGTTTTCTGCTAAGAAGAGTCACTATTGCGCTCCCATTGCCATACACAGTGCAAATAGCACTCGCGTCTGTTCCCAGCAAGTACAGTGTATTGGACTGAAGAGAAGCTACTGTTCTGGTCAGTTTCCTAAGCAGAGTTGAACTAGATATGCCCCGTGTGTGTAGGAAGCACAGTTCTTTTGTTCTGAGCAAGCTCACTGTTCTGGCCCTATAGGAAACACAGGAGAGTAGAAGAGTGCTGTTTTCTCAAAAGCAGAGTGTGTTTCTTGCAAGGCGAGCTAGCGTTTGTTTCCCAGTCCTAAACGGAGTTGAATCCCATGCAGATTCTGGTCCTACGAGCAAGAGTTGTTTTCTGCTAAGAAGAGTCACTATTGCGCTCCCATTGCCATACACAGTGCAAATAGCACTCGCGTCTGTTCCCAGCAAGTACAGTGTATTGGACTGAAGAGAAGCTACTGTTCTGGTCAGTTTCCTAAGCAGAGTTGAACTAGATATGCCCCGTGTGTGTAGGAAGCACAGTTCTTTGGTTCTGAGCAAGCTCACTGTTCTGGCCCTATAGGAAACACAGGAGAGTAGAAGAGTGCTGTTTTCTCAAAAGCAGAGTGTGTTTCTTGCAAGGCGAGCTAGCGTTTGTTTCCCAGTCCTAAACGGAGTTGAATCCGATGCAGTTTCTGGTCCTACGAGCAAGAGTTGTTTTCTGCTAAGAAGAGTCACTATTGCGCTCCCATTGCCATACACAGTGCAAATAGCACTCGCGTCTGTTCCCAGCAAGTACAGTGTATTGGACTGAAGAGAAGCTACTGTTCTGGTCAGTTTCCTAAGCAGAGTTGAACTAGATATGCCCCGTGTGTGTAGGAAGCACAGTTCTTTTGTTCTGAGCAAGCTCACTGTTCTGGCCCTATAGGAAACACAGGAGAGTAGAAGAGTGCTGTTTTCTCAAAAGCAGAGTGTGTTTCTTGCAAGGCCAGCTAGCGTTTGTTTCCCAGTCCTAAATGGAGTAGAATCCCATGCAGTTTCTGGTCCTACGAGCAAGAGTTGTTTTCTGCTAAGAAGAGTCACTATTGCGCTCCCATTGCCATACACAGTGCAAATAGCACTCGCGTCTGTTCCCAGCAAGTACAGTGTATTGGACTGAAGAGAAGCTACTGTTCTGGTCAGTTTCCTAAGCAGAGTTGAACTAGATATGCCCCGTGTGTGTAGGAAGCACAGTTTTTGGTTCTGAGCAAGCTCACTGTTCTGGCCCTATAGGAAACACAGGAGAGTAGAAGAGTGCTGTTTTCTCAAAAGCAGAGTGTGTTTCTTGCAAGGCGAGCTAGCGTTTGTTTCCCAGTCCTAAACGGAGTTGAATCCCATGCAGTTTCTGGTCCTACGAGCAAGAGTTGTTTTCTGCTAAGAAGAGTCACTATTGCGCTCCCATTGCCATACACAGTGCAAATAACACTCGCGTCTGTTCCCAGCAAGTACAGTGTATTGGACTGAAGAGAAGCTACTGTTCTGGTCAGTTTCCTAAGCAGAGTTGAACTAGATATGCCCCGTGTGTGTAGGAAGCACAGTTCTTTGGTTCTGAGCAAGCTCACTGTTCTGGCCCTATAGGAAACACAGGAGAGTAGAAGAGTGCTGTTTTCTCAAAAGCAGAGTGTGTTTCTTGCAAGGCGAGCTAGCGTTTGTTTCCCAGTCCTAAACGGAGTTGAATCCCATGCAAATTCTGGTCCTACGAGCAAGAGTTGTTTTCTGCTAAGAAGTGTAACTATTGTGCTCCCATTGCCATACACAGTGCAAATAGCACTCGCGTCTGTTCCCAGCAAGTACAGTGTATTGGACTGAAGAGAAGCTACTGTTCTGGTCAGTTTCCTAAGCAGAGTTGAACTAGATATGCCCCGTGTGTGTAGGAAGCACAGTTCTTTTGTTCTGAGCAAGCTCACTGTTCTGGCCCTATAGGAAACACAGGAGAATAGAAGAGTGCTGTGTTCTCAAAAGCAGAGTGTGTTTCTTGCAAGGCGAGCTAGCGTTTGTTTCCCAGTCCTAAACGGAGTTGAATCCCAAGTAGTTTGTGGTCCTACGAGCAAGAGTTGTTTTCTGCTAAGAAGAGTCACTATTGCGCTCCCATTACCATACACAGTGCAAATAGCACTCGCGTCTGTTCCCAGCAAGTACAGTGTATTGGACTGAAGAGAAGCTACTGTTCTGGTCAGTTTCCTAAGCAGAGTTGAACTAGATATGCCCCGTGTGTGTAGGAAGCACAGTTCTTTGGTTCTGAGCAAGCTCACTGTTCTGGCCCTATAGGAAACACAGGAGAGTAGAAGAGTGCTGTTTTCTCAAAAGCAGAGTGTGTTTCTTGCAAGGCGAGCTAGCGTTTGTTTCCCAGTCCTAAACGGAGTTGAATCCCATGCAGTTTCTGGTCCTACCAGCAAGAGTTGTTTTCTGCTAAGAAGAGTCACTATTGCGCTCCCATTGCCATACACAGTGCAAATAGCACTCGCGTCTGTTCCCAGCAAGTACAGTGTATTGGACTGAAGAGAAGCTACTGTTCTGGTCAGTTTCCTAAGCAGAGTTGAACTAGATATGCCCCGTGTGTGTAGGAAGCACAGTTCTTTTGTTCTGAGCAAGCTCACTGTTCTGGCCCTATAGGAAACACAGGAGAGTAGAAGAGTGCTGTTTTCTCAAAAGCAGAGTGTGTTTCTTGCAAGGCGAGCTAGCGTTTGTTTCCCAGTCCTAAACGGAGTTGAATCCCATGCAGTTTCTGGTCCTACGAGCAAGAGTTGTTTTCTGCTAAGAAGAGTCACTATTGCGCTCCCATTGCCATACACAGTGCAAATAGCACTCGCGTCTGTTCCCAGCAAGTACAGTGTATTGGACTGAAGAGAAGCTACTGTTCTTGTCAGTTTCCTAAGCAGAGTTGAACTAGATATGCCCCGTGTGTGTAGGAAGCACAGTTCTTTGGTTCTGAGCAAGCTCACTGTTCTGGCCCTATAGGAAACACAGGAGAGTAGAAGAGTGCTGTTTTCTCAAAAGCAGAGTGTGTTTCTTGCAAGGCGAGCTAGCGTTTGTTTCCCAGTCCTAAACGGAGTTGAATCCCATGCAGTTTCTGGTCCTACGAGCAAGAGTTGTTTTCTGCTAAGAAGAGTCACTATTGCGCTCCCATTGCCATACACAGTGCAAATAGCACTCGCGTCTGTTCCCAGCAAGTACAGTGTATTGGACTGAAGAGAAGCTACTGTTCTGGTCAGTTTCCTAAGCAGAGTTGAACTAGATATGCCCCGTGTGTGTAGGAAGCACAGTTCTTTTGTTCTGAGCAAGCTCACTGTTCTGGCCCTATAGGAAACACAGGAGAGTAGAAGAGTGCTGTTTTCTCAAAAGCAGAGTGTGTTTCTTGCAAGGCGAGCTAGCGTTTGTTTCCCAGTCCTAAACGGAGTTGAATCCCATGCAGTTTCTGGTCCTACGAGCAAGAGTTGTTTTGTGCTTAGAAGAGTCACTATTGCGCTCCCATTGCCATACACAGTGCAAATAGCACTCGCGTCTGTTCCCAGCAAGTGCAGTGTATTGGACTGAAGAGAAGCTACTGTTCTGGTCAGTTTCCTAAGCAGAGTTGAACTAGATATGCCCCGTGTGTGTAGGAAGCACAGTTCTTTGGTTCTGAGCAAGCTCACTGTTCTGGCCCTATAGGAAACACAGGAGAGTAGAAGAGTGCTGTTTTCTCAAAAGCAGAGTGTGTTTCTTGCAAGGCGAGCTAGCGTTTGTTTCCCAGTCCTAAACGGAGTAGAATCCCATGCAGTTTGCTGGTCCTACGAGCAAGAGTTGTTTTCTGCTAAGAAGAGTCACTATTGCGCTCCCATTGCCATACACAGTGCAAATAGCACTCGCGTCTGTTCCCAGCAAGTACAGTGTATTGGACTGAAGAGAAGCTACTGTTCTGGTCAGTTTCCTAAGAAGAGTTGAACTAGATATGCCCCGTGTGTGTAGGAAGCACAGTTCTTTGGTTCTGAGCAAGCTCACTGTTCTGGCCCTATAGGAAACACAAGGAGAGTAGAAGAGTGCTGTTTTCTCAAAAGCAGAGTGTGTTTCTTGCAAGGCGAGCTAGCGTTTGTTTCCCAGTCCTAAACGGAGTTGAATCCCATGCAGTTTGTGGTCCTACGAGCAAGAGTTGTTTTCTGCTAAGAAGAGTCACTATTGCGCTCCCATTGCCATACACCGTGCAAATAGCACTCGCGTCTGTTCCCAGCAAGTACAGTGTATTGGACTGAAGAGAAGCTACTGTTCTGGTCAGTTTCCTAAGCAGAGTTGAACTAGATATGCCCCGTGTGTGTAGGAAGCACAGTTCTTTGGTTCTGAGCAAGCTCACTGTTCTGGCCCTATAGGAAACACAGGAGAGTAGAAGAGTGCTGTTTTCTCAAAAGCAGAGTGTGTTTCTTGCAAGGCGAGCTAGCGTTTGTTTCCCAGTCCTAAACGGAGTTGAATCCCATGCAGTTTCTGGTCCTACGAGCAAGAGTTGTTTTCTGCTAAGAAGAGTCACTATTGCGCTCCCATTGCCATACACAGTGCAAATAGCACTCGCGTCTGTTCCCAGCAAGTACAGTGTATTGGACTGAAGAGAAGCTACTGTTCTTGTCAGTTTCCTAAGCAGAGTTGAACTAGATATGGCCCCGTGTGTGTAGGAAGCACAGTTCTTTTGTTCTGAGCAAGCTCACTGTTCTGGCCCTATAGGAAACACAGGAGAGTAGAAGAGTGCTGTTTTCTCAAAAGCAGAGTGTGTTTCTTGCAAGGCGAGCTAGCGTTTGTTTCCCAGTCCTAAACGGAGTTGAATCCCATGCAGTTTCTGGTCCTACGAGCAAGAGTTGTTTTCTGCTAAGAAGAGTCACTATTGCGCTCCCATTGCCATACACAGTGCAAATAGCACTCGCGTCTGTTCCCAGCAAGTACAGTGTATTGGACTGAAGAGAAGCTACTGTTCTTGTCAGTTTCCTAAGCAGAGTTGAACTAGATATGCCCGTGTGTGTAGGAAGCACAGTTCTTTGGTTCTGAGCAAGCTCACTGTTCTGGCCCTACAGGAAACACAGGAGAGTAGAAGAGTGCTGTTTTCTCAAAAGCAGAGTGTAACATCGTCGTGTCGTGCAAGGCGAGCTAGCGTTTGTTTCCCAGTCCTAAACGGAGTTGAATCCCATGCAGTTTCTGGTCCTACGAGCAAGAGTTGTTTTCTGCTAAGAAGAGTCACTATTGCGCTCCCATTGCCATACACAGTGCAAATAGCACTCGCGTCTGTTCCCAGCAAGTACAGTGTATTGGACTGAAGAGAAGCTACTGTTCTTGTCAGTTTCCTAAGCAGAGTTGAACTAGATATGCCCCGTGTGTGTAGGAAGCACAGTTCTTTGGTTCTGAGCAAGCTCACTGTTCTGGCCCTACAGGAAACACAGGAGAGTAGAAGAGTGCTGTTTTCTCAAAAGCAGAGTGT
>NW_026738473.1:0-15041 GCF_949786415.1 Peromyscus eremicus
ACTGCATTTGATTCAACTCCATTTAGGACTGGGAAACAAACGGTAGCTCGCCTTACAAGAAACACACTCTCCTTTTGAGAAAAGAGCACTCTTCTCTCTACTGTGTTTCCTATGGGGTTCGAAAAGTGAGCTTGCTCAGAACAAAGGAACTGTGCTTCCTACACAAACGGGCCTTATCTTGTTCAACTTTGCTTAGGAAACTGACATGAACAGTAGCTCCTCTTCAGACCAATACACTGTACTTGCTGGAAACAGACGCGAGTGTTATTTGTACTATGTATGGCAATGCGAGCGCAATAGTGACTCTTCTTACCAGAAAACAACTCTTGCTTGTAGGACCAGAAACTGCGTGTGATTCAACTCCATTTAGGTCTGGGAAGCAAACGCTATCTCGCCTTACAAGAAACACACTCTGCCTTTGAGAAAAGAGCACTCTTCTACTCTACTGTGTTTCCTATAGGGCCAGAACAGTGAGCTTGCTCAGAACAAAAGAACTGTGCTTCCTACACACATGGCCGTATCTAGTTCAATTCTGCTTACGCCTTACAAGAAAAACACTCTGCTTTTGAGAAAAGAGCACTCTTCTACTCTACTGTGTTTCCTATAGGGCCAGAAAGTGAGCTTGCTCAGAACAAAAGAACTGTGCTTCCTATACACACGGGCCATATCTAGTTCAACTCTGCTCAGGAAACTGACAAGAAAAGTATCTCCTCTTCAGTCCAATACACTGTACTTGATTGGAAAAGACGCAAGTGCTATTTGCACTGTGTATGGCAATGGGAGCACAAGAGTGACTCTTCTTACCAAAAAATAACACTACTCGTAGGACCAGAAACTGCATGTGATTCAACTTCATTTACGACTGGGAAACAAAAGCTAGCTCGCCTTACAAGAAACACACTCTGCTTTTGAGAAAAGAGTACTCTTCTACTCTACTGTGTTTCCTATGGGGTCTGAACAGTGAGCTTGCTCAGAACAAATGAACTGTGCTTCCTACACACGGGCCATATCTAGTTCAAGTCTGCTTAGGAAACTGACAAGAACAGTGGCTCCTCTTCAATCCAATACACTGTATTTGCTGAGAGCAAACGCGAGTGCTATTTGCACTGTGTATGGCAATGGGAGCGCAATAGTGACTCTTCTTACCAGAAAACAACTCTTGCTCTTAGGACCAGAAACTGCATATGATTCAACTCCATTTAGGACTGGGAAGCAAATGCTAGGTCGCCTTACACTAAACACACTCGGCTTTTGAGAAAAGAGCACTCTTCTACTCTACTGTGTTTCCTATGTGGTCCGAACAGTCAGCTTGCTGAGAACAACAGAACTGTGCATCCTACACACGGGACATATCTAGTTCAACTCTGCTTAGGTACCTGACAAGAACAGTAGCTCCTCTTCAGTCCAATACACTGTACTTGCTGGGAACAGACGCGAGTGCTATTGGCACTGTGTATGGCAATGGGAGCGCAATAGTGACTTTCCTTACCAGAAACCAACTCTTGCTCGTAGGAACGGAAACTGCATGTGATTCAACACCATTTAAGACTGGGAAACAAACGCTAGCTCGCCTTACAAGAAACACACTCTGCTTTTGAGGAAAGAGCACTCTTCTACTCTACTGTGTTTCCTATAGGGCTAGAACAGTGAGCTTGCTCAGAACAAAAGAACTGTGCTTCCTACACACACGGGCCATATCTAGTACAATTCTGCTTAGGAAACTGACAAGAACAGTAGATCCTCTTCAGTCCAATACACTGTACATGCTGGGTACAGAAGCCAGTGCTATTTGCACTGTGTATGGCAATGGGAGCGCAATAGTGACTCTTCTTACCAGAAAACAACTCTTGCTCATAGGACCAAAAACTGCATTTGATTCATCTCCATTTAGGACTGGGAAACAAACGGTAGCTCGCCTTACAAGAAACACACTCTGCTTTTGAGAAAAGAGCACTCTTCTACTGTACTGTGTTTCCTATGGGTTCCAAACAGTGAGCTTGCTCAGAACAAAAGACCTGTGCTTCCTACACACACGGGCCATATCTAGTTCAATTCTGCTTAGGAAACTGACAAGAACAGTAGCTCCTCTTCAGTCCAATACACTGTACTTGCTGGGAAAAGACGCGAGGACTATTTGCACTGTGTATGGCAAAGGGAGCGCAATAGTGACTCTTCTTAACAGAAAACAACTCTTGCTCGTAGGACCAGAAACTGCATGTGTATTTCAACTCCATTTAGGACTGGGAAACAAACGCTAGCTCGCCTTACAAGAAACACACTTTGCTTTTGAGAATAGAGCACACATCTACTCTAATGTGTTTCCTATGGGGTCCAAACAGTGAGCTTGCTCAGAACAAAAGAACTGTGCTTCCTACACACACGGGCCATATCTAGTTCAATTCTGCTTAGGAAACTGACAAGAACAGTAGCTCCTCTTCAGTCCAATACACTGTACTTGCTGGGAACAGACGCGAGGGCTATTTGCACTGTGTATGGCAAAGGGAGCGCAATAGTGACTCTTCTTATGAGAAAACAACTCTTGCTCGTAGGACAAGAAACTACATGTGTATTTCAACTCCATTTAGGACTGGGAAACAAACGCTATCTCGCCTTACAAGAAACACACTCTGCTTTTGAGAAAAATGCACTCTTCTACTCTACTGTGTTTCCTAAGGGGTTCGAAATGTGAGCTTGCTCAGAACAAAAGAACTGTGCTTCCTACACACACGGGCCATATCTTGTTCAATTCTGCTTAGGAAACTGACAAGAACAGTAGAACCTCTTCAGTCCAATGGACTATACATGCTAGGAACAGACGCCAGTGCTATTTGCCCTGTGTGTGACAATGGGAGCGCAATAGTGACTCTTCTTACCAGAAAACAACTCTTGCTCGTATGACCAGAAACTGCATGTGATTCAACTCCATTTAGGACTGGGAAACAAACGCTAGCTCGCCTTACAAGAAACACACTCTGCTTTTGAGGAAAGAGCACTCTTCTACTCTACTGTGTTTCCTATAGGGCCAGAACAGTGAGCTTGCTGAGTACAAAAGAACTGTGCTTCCTCCACACGTGGGCCATATCTAGTTCAACTCTGCTTAGGAACCTGACAAGAACAGTAGAACCTCTTCAGTCCAATACACTGTACATGCTGAGAACAGAGGCCAGTGCTATTTGCCCTGTGTATGACAATGGGATCACAATAGTGACTCTTATTACCAGAAAAAACTCTTGCTCATAGGACCAGAAACTGCATGTGATTCAACTCCATTTAGGACTGGGAAACAAACGCTAGCTCGCCTTACAAGAAACACACTCTGCTTTTGAGAAAAGAGCACTCTTCTACTCTAATGTGTTTCCTATAGGGCCAGAACAGTGAGGTTGCTCAGAACAAAGGAACTGTGCTTCCTACACAAACGGGCCTTATCTTGTTCAACTTTGCTTAGGAAACTGACATGAACAGTAGCTCCTCTTCAGACCAATACACTGTACTTGCTGGAAACAGACGCGAGTGTTATTTGTACTATGTATGGCAATGGGAGCACAAGAGTGACTCTTCTTACCAAAAAACAACACTACTCGTAGGACCAGAAACTGCATGTGATTCAACTTCATTTACGACTGGGAAACAAAAGCTAGCTTGCCTTACAAGAAACACACTCTGATTTTGAGAAAAGAGTACTCTTCTACTCTACTGTGTTTCCTATGGGGTCTGAACAGTGAGCTTGCTCAGAACAAATGAACTGTGCTTCCTACACACGGGCCATATCTAGTTCAAGTCTGCTTAGGAAACTGACAAGAACAGTGGCTCCTCTTCAATCCAATACACTGTACTTGCTGAGAGCAAACGCGAGTGCTATTTGCACTGTGTATGGCAATGGGAGCGCAATAGTGACTCTTCTTACCAGAAAACAACTCTTGCTCTTAGGACCAGAAACTGCATGTGATTCAACTCCATTTAGGACTGGGAAGCAAACGCTAGGTCGCCTTACACTAAACACACTCGGCTTTTGAGAAAAGAGCACTCTTCTACTCTACTGTGTTTCCTATGTGGTCCGAACAGTCAGCTTGCTGAGAACAACAGAACTGTGCATCCTACACACGGGACATATCTAGTTCAACTCTGCTTAGGAACCTGACAAGAACAGTAGCTCCTCTTCAGTCCAATACACTGTACTTGCTGGGAACAGACGCGAGTGCTATTGTCACTGTGTATGGCAATGGGAGCGCAATAGTGACTTTCCTTACCAGAAACCAACTCTTGCTCGTAGGAATGGAAACTGCATGTGATTCAACACCATTTAAGACTGGGAAACAAACGCTAGCTCGCCTTACAAGAAACACACTCTGCTTTTGAGGAAAGAGCACTCTTCTACTCTACTGTGTTTCCTATAGGGCTAGAACAGTGAGCTTGCTCAGAACAAAAGAACTGTGCTTCCTACACACACGGGCCATATCTAGTACAATTCTGCTTAGGAAACTGACAAGAACAGTAGATCCTCTTCAGTCCAATACACTGTACATGCTGGGTACAGAAGCCAGTGCTATTTGCACTGTGTATGGCAATGGGAGCGCAATAGTGACTCTTCTTACCAGAAAACAACTCTTGCTCATAGGACCAAAAACTGCATTTGATTCAACTCCATTTAGAACTGGGAAACAAACGGTAGCTCGCCTTACAAGAAACACACTCTGCTTTTGAGAAAAGAGCACTCTTCTACTGTACTGTGTTTCCTATGGGGTCCAAACAGTGAGCTTGCTCAGAACAAAAGAACTGTGCTTCCTACACACACGGGCCATATCTAGTTCAATTCTGCTTAGGAAACTGACAAGAACAGTAGCTCCTCTTCAGTCCAATACACTGTACTTGCTGGGAAAAGACGCGAGGACTATTTGCACTGTGTATGGCAAAGGGAGCGCAATAGTGACTCTTCTTAACAGAAAACAACTCTTGCTCGTAGGACCAGAAACTGCATGTGTATTTCAACTCCATTTAGGACTGGGAAACAAACGCTAGCTCGCCTTACAAGAAACACACTCTGCTTTTGAGAATAGAGCACACATCTACTCTAATGTGTTTCCTATGGGGTCCAAACAGTGAGCTTGCTCAGAACAAAAGAACTGTGCTTCCTACACACACGGGCCATATCTTGTTCAATTCTGCTTAGGAAACTGACAAGAACAGTAGAACCTCTTCAGTCCAATAGACTGTACATGCTAGGAACAGACGCCAGTGCTATTTGCCCTGTGTGTGACAATGGGAGCGCAATAGTGACTCTTCTTACCAGAAAACAACTCTTGATCGTATGACTAGAAACTGCATGTGATTCAACTCCATTTAGGACTGGGAAACAAACGCTAGCTCGCCTTACAAGAAACACACTCTGCTTTTGAGGAAAGAGCACTCTTCTACTCTACTGTGTTTCCTATAGGGGCAGAACAGTGAGCTTGCTAAGTACAAACGAACTCTGCTTCCTACACACATGGGCCATATCTAGTTCAACTCTGCTTAGGAACCTGACAAGAACAGTAGATCCTCTTCAGTCCAATACACTGTACATGCTGAGAACAGAGACCAGTGCTATTTTCCCTGTGTATGACAATGGGAGCACAAGAGTGACATTATTACCAGAAAAAACTCTTGCTCGTAGGACCAGAAACTGCATTTGATTCAACTCCATTTAGGACTGTGAAACAAACGTTACCTCGCCTTACAAGAAACACACTCTGCTTTTGAGAAAAGAGCACTCTCTACTCTACTGTGTTTCCTATAGGGCTAGAACAGTGAGCTTGCTCAGAACAAAAGAACTGTGCTTCCTACACACATGGGCCATATCTAGTTCAATTCTGCTTAGGAAACTGACAAGAACAGTAGATCCTCTTCAGTCCAATACACTGTACATGCTGGGTACAGACGCCAGTGCTATTTGCACTGTGTATGGCAATGGGAGCGCAATAGTGACTCTTCTTACCAGAAAACAACTCTTGCTCGTAGGACCAAAAACTGCATTTGATTCAACTCCATTTAGGACTGGGAAACAAACGGTAGCTCGCCTTACATGAAACACACTCTGCTTTTGAGAAAAGAGCACTCTTCTCTCTACTGTGTTTCCTATGGGGTTCAAACAGTGAGCTTGCTGAGAACAAAAGAACTGTGCTTCCTACACACACGGGCCATATCTAGTTCAACTCTGCTTAGGAAACTGACAAGAACAGTAGCTCCTCTTCAGTCCAATACACTGTACTTGCTGGGAACAGACGAGAGGGATATTTGCACTATGTATGGCAAAGGGAGCACAATAGTCACTCTTCTTACCAGAAAACAACTCTTGCTCGTAGGAACAAAAACTGCATTTGATTCAACTCCATTTAGGACAGGGAAACAAACGCTAGCTCGCCTTACAAGAAACACACTCTGCTTTTGAGAAAAGAGCACTCTTCTACTCTACTGTGTTTCCTATGGGGTCCGAACAGTGAGCTTGTTCAGAACAAAAGAACTTTGCTTCCTACACACACGGGCCATATCTAGTTGAACTCTGCTTAGGAAACTGAAAAGAACAGTAGATCCTCTTCAGTCCAATATGCTGTACATGCGGGTACAGACGCCAGTGCTATTTGCACTGTGTATGGCAATGGTACCGCAATAGTGACTCTACTTACCAGAAGACAACCCTTGCTCGTAGTACAAGAAACTGCATGTGATTCAACTCCATTTAGGACTGGGAAACAAACGCTAGCTCGCCTTACAAGAAACACACTCTGCTTTTGAGAAAAGTGCACTCTTCTACTCTACTGTGTTTCCTATGGGGTCCAAACAGTGAGCTTGCTCAGAACAAAAGAACTGTGCTTCCTACAAATACGGGCCATATCTAGTTCAATTCTGTGTAGGAAACTGACAAGAACAGTAGATCCTCTTCAGTCCAATACACTGTACATGCTGGGTACAGACGCCAGTGCTATTTGCACTGTGTATGGCAATGGGAGCACAATAGTGACTCTTCATACCAGAAAACAACTCTTGCTCGTAGGACCAGAAACTGCATGTGATTCAACTCCATTTAGGACTGGTAAACAAACGCTAGCTCGCCTTACAAGAAACACACTCTGCTTTTGAGAAAAGAGCACTCTTCTACTCTACTGTGTTTTTTATGGGGTCCGAACAGTGAGCTTGCTGAGTACAAAAGAACTGTGCTTCCTACACACACGGGCCATATCTAGTTCAACTCTGCTTAGGAACCTGACAAGAACAGTAGATCCTCTTCAGTGCAATACTCTGTACATGCTGGGAACAAATGCCAGGGCTATTTGCCCTGTGTAAGACAATGGGAGCACAATAGTGACTCTTCTTACCTGAAAAAACTCTTGCTTGTAGGACCAGAAACTGCATGTGATTCAAATCCATTTAGGACTGGGAAACAAACGCTAGCTCGCCTTACAAGAAACACACTCTGCTTTTGAGAAAAATGCACTCTTCTACTCTACTGTGTTTCCTAAGGGGTTCGAAATGTGAGCTTGCTCAGAACAAAAGAACTGTGCTTCCTACACACACGGGCCATATCTTGTTCAATTCTGCTTAGGAAACTGACAAGAACAGTAGAACCTCTTCAGTCCAATGGACTGTACATGCTAGGAACAGACGCCAGTGCTATTTGCCTTGTGTGTGACAATGGGAGCGCAATAGTGACTCTTCTTACCAGAAAAAAACTCTTGCTCATTTGACCAGAAACTGCATGTGATTCAACTCCATTTAGGACTGGGAAACAAATGCTAGCTCGCCTTTCAAGAAACACACTCTGCTTTTGAGAAAAGAGCACTCTTCTACTCTACTGTGTTTCCTATATGGCCAGAACAGTGAGCTTGCTGAGTACAAAAGAACTGTGCTTCCTACACACATGGGCCATATCTAGTTCAACTCTGCTTAGAAACCTGACAAGAACAGTAGATCCTCTTCAGTCCAATACACTGTACATGCTGGGTACAGACGCCAGTGCTATTTGTACTGTGTATGGCAATGGGAGCGCAATAGTGACTCTTCTTACCAGAAAACAACTCTTGCTCGTAGGAACGGAAACTGCATGTGATTCAACTCCATTTAATTTTGGGAAACAAACGCTAGCTCGCCTTACAAGAAACACACTCTGCTTTTGAGAAAATAGCACTCTTCTACTCTACTGTGTTTCCTATGGGGTCCAACAGTGAGTTTGCTCAGAACAAAAGAACTGTGCTTCCTAGACGCACGGGCCATATTTAGTTCAATTCTGCTTAGGAAACAGACAAGAACAGTAGCTCCTCTTCAGTCCAATACACTGTACTTGCTGGGAACAGATGCGAGTGCTTTTATCACTGTGTATGGCAATGGGAGCACAATAGTGACTTTCCTTACCAGAAAACAACTCTTGCTCGTAGGAACGGAAACTGCATGTGATTCAACTCCATTTAGGACTGGGAAACAAATGCTGGCTCGCCTTACAAGAAACACACTCTGCTTTTGAGGAAAGAGCACTCTTCTACTCTACTGTGTTTCCTATAGGGCCAGAACAGTGAGCTTGCTGAGTACAAAAGAACTGTGCTTCCTACACACGTGGGCCATATCTAGTTCAACTCTGCTTAGGAACCTGACAAGAACAGTAGATCCTCTTCATTCCAATACACTGTACATGCTGAGAACAGAGGCCAGTGCTATTTGCCCTGTGTAGGACAATGGGAGCACAATAGTGACTCTTATTACCAGAAAAAACTCTTGCTCGTAGGACCAGAAACTGCATGTGATTCAACTCCATTTAGGACTGGGAAACAAACGCTAGCTCGCCTTACAAGAAACACACTCTGCTTTTGAGAAAAGAGCACTCTTCTACTCTACTGTGTTTCCTATAGGGCTAGAACAGTGAGCTTGCTCAGAACAAAAGAACTGTGCTTCCTACACACACGGGCCATATCTAGTTCAATTCTGCTTAGGAAACTGACAAGAACAGTAGCTCCTCTTCAGTCCAATACACTGTACATGCTGGGTACAGAAGCCAGTGCTATTTGCACTGTGTATGGCAATGGGAGCGCAATAGTGACTCTTCTTACCAGAAAACAACTCTTGCTCATAGGAACAAAAACTGCATTTGATTCAACTCCATTTAGGACTGGGAAACAAACGGTAGCTCGCCTTACGAGAAACACACTCTGCTTTTGAGAAAAGAGCACTCTTCTACTCTACTGTGTTTCCTATGGGGTCCAAACAGTGAGCTTGCTCAGAACAAAAGAACTGTGCTTCCTACACACACGGGCCATATCTAGTTCAATTCTGCTTAGGAAACTGACAAGAACAGTAGCTCCTCTTCAGTCCAATACACTGTACTTGCTGGGAACAGACGCGAGGACTATTTGCACTGTGTATGGCAAAGGGAGCACAATAGTGACTCTTCTTAACAGAAAACAACTCTTGCTCGTAGGACCAGAAACTGCATGTGTATTTCAACTCCATTTAGGACTGGGAAACAAACGCTAGCTCGCCTTACAAGAAACACACTCTGCTTTTGAGAATAGAGCACACATCTACTCTAATGTGTTTCCTATGGGGTCCAAACAGTGAGCTTGCTCAGAACAAAAGAACTGTGCTTCCTACACACACGGGCCATATCTAGTTCAACTCTGCTTAGGAACCTGACTAGAACAGTAGCTCCTCTTCAGTCCAATACACTGTACATGCTGGGAACAGATACCAGTGCTATTTGCACTGTGTATGACAATGGGAGCGCAATAGTGACTCTTCTAACCAGAAAACAACACATGCTCGTAGGACCAGAAACTGCATGTGTATTTCAACTCCATTTAAAACTGGGAAACAAATGGTAGCTCGCCTTGCAAGAAACACACTCTGCTTTTGAGAACAGAACACTCTTCTCTCTACTGTGTTTCCTATGGGGTTAGAACAGTGAGCTTGCTCAGAACAAAAGAACTGTGCTTCCGACACACACGGGCCTTATCTAGTTCAACTCTGCTTAGGAAACTGACAAGAATAGTAGCTCCTCTTCAGTCCAATACACTGTAATTGATTGGAACAGACGCAAGTGTTATTTGCACTGTGTATGGCAATGGGAGCGCAATAGTGACTCTTCTTACCAAAAAATATCTCTACTCGTAGGACCGAAAACTGCATGTGATTCAAATTCATTTAGGACTGGGAAACAAAAGCTAGCTCGCCATACAAGAAACACACTCTGCTTTTGAGAAAAGAGCACTCTTCTTCTCTACTATGTGTCCTATGGGTTCCGAACAGTGAGCTTGCTCAGAACAAAAGTACTGTGCTTCCTACGCACACGGCCCATATCTAGTTCAACTCTGCTTAGGAAACTGACAAGAACAGTAGCTCCTCTTCAGTCCAATACACTGTACTTGCTGGGAACAGATGCGAGCGCTATTTGCACTGTGTTTGGCAATGGGAGCGCAATAGTGACTTTCGTTACCAGAATACAACTCTTGCGCATAGGACCAAAAACTGCATGTGATTCAACTCCATTTAGGAATGGGAAACAATCGCTAGCTCGCCTTACGAAAAACACACTCTGCTTTTGAGGAAAGAGCACTCTTCTACTCTACTGTGTTTCCTATATGGCCAGAACAGTGAGCTTGCTGAGTACAAAAGAACTGTGCTTCCTACACACATGGGCCATATCTAGTTCAACTCTGCTTAGGAAGCTGACAAGAACAGTAGATCCTCTTCAGTCCAATACACTGTACATGCTGAGAACAGAGGCCAGTGCTATTTGCCCTGTGTATGACAATGGGAGCACCATAGTGACTCTTATTACCAGAAAACAACTCTTGCTCATAGGACCAAAAACTACATTTGATTCTAATCCATTTAGGGCTGGGAAACAAACGGTAGCTCGCCTTACAAGAAACACACTCTGCTTTTGAGAAAAGAGCACTCTTCTCTCTACTGTGTTTCCTATGGGGTTCGAACAGTGAGCTTGCTCAGAACAAATGAACTGTGCTTCCTATACACACGGGCCATATCTAGTTCAAGCCTGCTTAGGAAACTGACAAGAACAGTAGATCCTCTTCAGTCCAATACACTGTACATGCTGGGTACAGACGCCAGTGCTATTTGCACTGTGTATGGCAAAGGGAGCGCAATAGTGACTCTTCTTACCAGAAAACAACTCTTGTTCGTAGGACCAAACACTGCATTTGATTCAACTCCATTTAGGACTGGGAAACAAACGGTAGCTCTCCTTACAAGAAACACACTCTGCTTTTGAGAAAAGAGCACTCTTATCTCTACTGTGTTTCCTATGGGGTTCGAACAGTGAGCTTGCTCAGAACAAAAGAACTGTGCTTCCTACACACACGGGCCTTATCTTTTTCAACTTTGGTTAGGAAACTGACATGAACAGTAGCTCCTCTTCAGACCAATACACTGTACTTGCTGGAAACAGACGCGAGTGTTATTTGTACTATGTATGGCAATGGGAGCGCAATAGTGACTCTTCTTACCAGAAAACAACTCTTGCTCGTAGGACCAAAAACTGCATTTGATTCAACTCCATTTAGGACTGAGAAACAAACGGTAGCTCGCCTTACAAGAAACACACTCTGCTTTTGAGAAAAGAGCACTCTTCTACTCTACTGTGTTACCTATAGGGCCAGTACAGTGAGCTTGCTCAGAACAAAAGAACTGTGCTTCCTACACAAATGGCCATATCCAATTCAATTCTGCTTAGGAAACTGACAAGAACAGTAGCTCCTCTTCAGTCCAATACACTGTACTTGCTGGGAACAGATGCGTTTTCTATTTGCACTGTGTTTGGCAATGGGAGCACAATAGTGACTTCCCTTACCAGAAAACAACTCTTGCGTGTAGGACCAAAAACTGCATGTGATTCAACTCCACTTAGGACTGGGAAACAAACGCTAGCTCGCCTTACAAGAAACACACTCTGCTTTTGAGAAAAGAGCACTCATCTACTCTAATGTGTTTTCTATGTGGTCCGAACAGTGAGCTTGCTGAGAACAAAGAACTGTGCTTCCTACACACACGGGCCATATCTAGTTCAACTCTGCTTAGGAAACTGACAAGAACAGTAGCTCCTCTTCAGTCCAATACACTGTACTTGCTGGGAACAGACGAGAGGGCTATTTGCACTATGTATGACAAAGGGAGCACAATATTCACTTTTCTTACCAGAAAACAACTCTTGCTCGTAGGACCAAAAACTGCATTTGATTCAACTCCATTTAGGACTGGGAAACAAACGCTAGCTCGCCTTACAAGAAACACACTCTGCTTTTGAGAAAAGAGCACTCTTCTACTCTACTGTGTTACCTATAGGGCCAGTACAGTGAGCTTGCTCAGAACAAAAGAACTGTGCTTCCTACACAAATGGCCATATCCAATTCAATTCTGCTTAGGAAACTGACAAGAACAGTAGCTCCTCTTCAGTCCAATACACTGTACTTGCTGGGAACAGATGCGTTTTCTATTTGCACTGTGTTTGGCAATGGGAGCACAATAGTGACTTCCCTTACCAGAAAACAACTCTTGCGTGTAGGACCAAAAACTGCATGTGATTCAACTCCACTTAGGACTGGGAAACAAACGCTAGCTCGCCTTACAAGAAACACACTCTGCTTTTGAGAAAAGAGCACTCTTCTACTCTAATGTGTTTTCTATGTGGTCCGAACAGTGAGCTTGCTGAGAACAAAGAACTGTGCTTCCTACACACACGGGCCATATCTAGTTCAACTCTGCTTAGGAAACTGACAAGAACAGTAGCTCCTCTTCAGTCCAATACACTGTACTTGCTGGGAACAGACGAGAGGGCTATTTGCACTATGTATGACAAAGGGAGCACAATATTCACTTTTCTTACCAGAAAACAACTCTTGCTCGTAGGACCAAAAACTGCATTTGATACAACTCCATTTAGGACTGGGAAACAAACGCTAGCTCGCCTTACAAGAAACACACTCTGCTTTTGAGAAAAGAGCACTCTTCTACTTTACTGTGTTAACTATAGGACCAGTACAGTGAGCTTGCTCAGAACAAAAGAACTATGCTTCCTACACAAATGGCCATATCCAATTCAATTCTGCTTAGGAAACTGACAAGAACAGTAGCTCCTCTTCAGTCCAATACACTGTACTTGCTGGGACAGATGCGTTATCTATTTGCACTGTGTTTGGTAATGGGAGCTCAATAGTGACTTTCCTTACCAGAAAACAACTCTTGCACGTAGGACCAAAAACTGCATGTGATTCAACTCCATTTAAGACTGGGAAACAAACGCTAGCTCGCCTTACAAGAAACACACTCTGCTTTTGAGAAAAGAGCACTCTTCTACTCTACTGTATTTCCTATGGGGTCCGAACAGTGAGCTTGCTCAGAACAAAAGAACTGTACTTCCTGCACACATGGCCATATCTAGTTCAATTCTACTTAGGAAACTGACAAGAACAGTAGATCCTCTTCAGTGCAATACACTGTACATGCTGGGAAAAGACGCCAGTGCTATTTGCCCTGTGTATGACAATGCAAGCGCAATAGTGACTCTTCTTAACAGAAAACAACTCTTGCTTTTAGGACCAGAAACTGCATGTGATTCAACTCCATTTAGGACTTGGAAACAAACGCTAGCTCACCTTACAAGAAACACACTCTGCTTTTGAGAAAAGAGCACTCTGCTACTCTACTGTGTTTCCTATAGGGCCAGAACAGTGAGCTTGCTCAGAACAAAAGAACTGTGCTTCCTACACACACGGGCTATATCTAGTTCAACTCTGCGTAGGAAACTGACAAGAACAGTAGATTCTCTTCAGACCAATACACTGTACATGCTGGGAAAAGACGCCAGTGCTATTTGCCCTGTGTATGACAATGCGAGCACAATAGTGACACTTCTTAACAGAAAACAACTCTTGCTTGTAGGACCAGAAACTGCATGTGATTCAACTCCATTTAGGTCTGGGAAGCAAACGCTATCTCACCTTACAACTAACACACTCTGCTTTTGAGAAAAGAGCACTCTTCTACTCTACTGTGTTTCCTACAGGGCCAGAACAGTGAGCTTGCTCAGAACAAAAGAACTGTGCTTCCTACACACATGGCCGTATCTAGTCCAATTCTGCTTACGCCTTACAAGAAACACACTCTGCTTTTGAGAAAAGAGCACTCTTCTACTCTACTGTGTTTCCTATGGGGTCCAAACAGTGAGCTTGCTCAGAACAAAAGAACTGTGCTTCCTACACACACAGGCCATATCTAGTTCAATTCTGCTTAGGAAACTGACAAGAACAGTAGCTCCTCTTCAGTCCAATACACTGTACTTGCTGGGAACAGACGCGAGGACTATTTGCACTGTGTATGGCAAAGGGAGCACAATAGTGACTCTTCTTAACAGAAAACAACTCTTGCTCGTAGGACCAGAAACTGCATGTGTATTTCAACTCCATTTAGGACTGGGAAACAAACGCTAGCTCGCCTTACAAGAAACACACTCTGCTTTTGAGAATAGGGCACTCATCTACTCTAATGTGTTTCCTATGGGGTCCAAACAGTGAGCTTGCTCAGAACAAAAGAACTGTGCTTCCTACACACACGGGCCATATCTAGTTCAACTCTGCTTAGGAACCTGACTAGAACAGTAGCTCCTCTTCAGTCCAATACACTGTACATGCTGGGAACAGATACCAGTGCTATTTGCACTGTGTATGACAATGGGAGCGCAATAGTGACTCTTCTAACCAGAAAACAACACATGCTCGTAGGACCAGAAACTGCATGTGTATTTCAACTCCATTTAAAACTGGGAAACAAATGGTAGCTCGCCTTGCAAGAAACACACTCTGCTTTTGAGAACAGAACACTCTTCTCTCTACTGTGTTTCCTATGGGGTTAGAACAGTGAGCTTGCTCAGAACAAAAGAACTGTGCTTCCGACACACACGGGCCTTATCTAGTTCAACTCTGCTTAGGAAACTGACAAGAATAGTAGCTCCTCTTCAGTCCAATACACTGTAATTGATTGGAACAGACCCAAGTGTTATTTGCACT
>NW_026738474.1:0-15000 GCF_949786415.1 Peromyscus eremicus
CTGCTTTAGAGAAAAGAGCACTCTTCTACTCTACTGTGTTTCCTATGGGGTCCAAACAGCGAGCTTGCTCAGAACAAAAGAACTGTGCTTCCTACACACACGGCCATATCTAGTTCAATTCTGCTTAGGAACCTGACAAGAACAGTAGATCCTCTTCAGTCCAATACACTGTACTTGCTGCGATCAGACGCCAGTGCTATTTGCACTGTGTATGGCAATGAGAACGCAATAGTGACTTTCCTTACCAGAAAACAACTCTTGCTCGTAGGAATAGAAACTGCATGTGATTCAATGCCATTTAGGACTGGGAAACAAATGCTAGCTCGCCTTACAAAAACACACTCTGCTTTTGCGAAAAGAGCACTCTTCTACTCTACTGTGTTTCCTATAGGGCAAGAACAGTGAGCTTGCTCAGATCAAATGAACTGTGCTTCCTACACACACAGATAATATCTAGTTCAACTCTGCATAGGAAACTGACAAGAACAGTAGCACCTATTCAGTGCAATACACTGTACTTGCTGGGAACCTACGCGAGTGCTATTTGCACTGTGTATGGCAATGGGAGCACAATGTGACTTTCCTTACCAGAAAACAACTCTTGTTCATAGGACCAGAACCTGCATGTGATTCAACTCCATGTAGGACTGGGAAACAAACGATAGCTCACCTTACAAGAAACACACTCTGCTTTAGAGAAAAGAGCACTCATCTACTCTACTGTGTTTCCTATAGGGCCAGAACAGTGAGCTTGCTCAGAACAAAAGAACTGTGCTTCCTACACACATGGCCATATCTAGTTCAATTCTGCTTAGGAACCTGACAAGAACAGTAGATCCTCTTCAGTTCAATACACTGTACTTGCTGGGAACAGACGCATGTGCTATTTGTCCTGTGTATGGCAATGGCAGCACAATAGTGACTCTTCTTACCATAAAACAACTCTTGCTCATAGGACCAGAAACTGCATGTGATTCAACTCCATTTAGGACTGGGAAACAAACGCTAGCTCGCCTTACAAGAAACACACTCTGCTTTAGAGAAAAGAGCACTCTTCTACTCTACAGTGTTTCCTATAGGGCCAGAACAGTGAGCTTGCTCAGAACAAAAGAACTGTGCTTCCTACACACGGGCCATGTCTAGTTCAACTCTGCTTAGGAAACTGACAAGAACAGTAGCTCCTATTCAGTCCAATACACTGTACTTGCTGGGAACAGACGCGAGTGCTATTTGCACTGTGTATGGCATTTGGAGCGCAATAGTGACTCTTCTTACCAGAAAACAACTCTTGCTCGTAGGACCAAAAACTGCCTGTGACTCAATTCTATTTAGGACTGGGAAACAAATGCGAGCTCGCCTTACAAGAAATACACTCTACTTTAGAGAATAGAGCACTCTTCAACTCTACTGTGTTTCCTATAGGGCCAGAACAGTTTGCTTGCTCAGAATATAATAACTGTGCTTCCTACACACACAGGCCATATCTATTTCAACTGTGCTTAGGAACCTGACAAGAAGAGTAGATCCTCTTCAGTCCAATACACTGTACTTGCTGGGAACAGACGCGAGTGCTATTTGCACTGTGTATGGCAATGAGAGCGCAATAGTGACTTTCCTTACCAGAAAACAACTCTTGCTCATAGGACCAGAAACTGCATGTATACAACTCCATTTAGGACTGGGAAACAAACGCTAGCTTGCCTTACAAAAAACACACTCTCCTTTTGAGAAAAGAGCACTCTTCTACTCTACTGTGTTTCCTATCTGGTCCGAACAGTGAGCTTGCTCAGAACAAAAGAACTGTGCTTCCTACACACACGGCAATATCTAGTTCAATTCTGCTTAGGAATCTGACAAGAACAGTAGATCCTCTTCACTCCAATACACTGTACTTGCTGGGAACAGCCGCGAGTGCTATTTGCACTGTGTATGGCAATTAGAGCCCAATAGTGACTTGTCTTACCAGAAAACAACTCTTCCTCGTAGGACAAAAAACTGCATGTGATTCAACTCCATTTACGACTAGGAAACAAACGCTAGCTCGCCTTACAAGAAACACACTCTGCTTTAGATAAAAGAGCACTCATCTACTCTACTGTGTTTCCTATAGGGCCAGAACAGTGAGCTTGCTCAGAACATAAGAACTGTGCTTCCTACACACACGGGCCATATCTAGTTCAACTCTGCTTAGGAAACTGACAAGAGCAGTAGCTCCTCTTCAGTCCGATACACTGTAATTCCTGGGAACCGACGCGAGTGCTATTTGTACTGTGTATGGCAATGGGAGCGCAATAGTGACTTTCCTTACCAGAAAACAACTCTTGCTCGTAGGACCAGAAACTGCATGTGATTCAACTCCATTTAGGATTGGGAAACAAACACTAGCTCGCCTTACAAGAAACACACTCTGCTTTTGAGAAAAGAGTACTCTTCTACTCTACTATGTTTCTTATGGGGTCCGAACAGTGAGCTTGCTCAGAACAAAAGAACTGTGTTTCCTACACACACGGCCATATCTAGTTCAATTCTGCTTAGGAGCCTGACAAAAACAGTAGATCCTATTCAGTCCAATACACTGTACTTGCTTGGAACAGACGCATGTGCTATTGGTCCTGTGTATGGCAATGGGAGTGCAATAGTGACTATTCTTACCATAAAACAACTCATGCTCGTAAGACCAGAAACTGCATGTGATTCAACTCCATTTAGGACTGGGATACAAACGCTAGCTCGCCTTACAAGAAACACACTCTGCTTTAGAGGAAAGAGCACTCTTCTACTCTACTGTTTTTCCTATGGGGTCCAAACAGTGAGCTTGCTCAGAACAAAAGAACTGTGCTTCCTACACACACGGAGCATATCTAGTTCATCTCTGCTTAGGAAACTGACAAGAAAAGTAGCTCCTCTTCAGTCCAATACACTGTACTTTCTGGGAACAGTCGCGAGTGCTATTTGCCCTGTGTATGGCATTTGGAGCACAAAAGTGAATCTTCTTACCAGAACACAAGTCTTGCTGGTAGTACCAAAAACTGCCTGTGACTCAACTCCATTTAGGACTGGGAAACAAACGCGAGCTCGCCTTACAAGAAACACACTCTGCTTTAGAGAAAAGAGCACTCCTCTACTCTACTGTGTTTCCCATAGGGCCAGAACATTGAGCTTGCTCAGACCATAATAACTGTGCTTCCTAGACACACGGGCCATATCTAGTTCAACTCTGCTTAGAAAACTGAGAAGAACAGTAGCTCCTCTTCACTCCAATACACTGTACTTGCTGGGAACAGACGCGAGTGCTATTTGCACTGTGTATGGCAATGGGAGCACAATAGTGACTTTCCTTACCAGAAAACAACTCTTGTTCGTAGGACCAGAAACTGGATGTGATTCAACTCCATTTAGGACTAGGAAACAAACGCTAGCTCGCCTTACAAAAACCACTCTGCTTTTGAGAAAAGAGCACTCTTCTACTCTACTGTGTTTCCTATAGGGCCAGAACAGTTGGCTTGCTCAGAACAAATGAACTGTGCTTCCTAGACACATGGGCCATATCTAGTTCAACTCTGCTTAGGAACCTGACAAGAACAGTAACTCCTCTTCAGTCCAATACACTGTACTTGCTGGGAACAGACGGGAGTGCTATTTGCACTGTATATGGCAATGGGAGCGCAATAGTGACTTTCCTTACCAGAAAACAACTCTTGCTCGTAGGACCAGAAACTGCATGTATTCAACTCCATTTAGGACTGGGAAACAAACGCTAGCTTGCCTTACAAAAAACACACTCTGCTTTTGAGAAAAGAGCACTCTTCTACTCTACTGTGTTTCCTATAGGGCCAGAACAGTGAGCTTGCTCAGAACAAAAGAACTGTGCTTCCTACACACATGGCCATATCTAGTTCAATTCTGCTTAGGAACCTGACAAGAACAGTAGATCCTCTTCAGTTCAATACACTGTACTTGCTGGGAACAGACGCCAGTGCTATTTGTCCTGTGTATGGCAATGGCAGTGCAATAGTGACTCTTCTTACCATAAAACAACTCTTGCTCATAGGACCAGAAACTGCATGTGATTCAACTCCATTTAGGACTGGGAAACAAACTCTAGCTCGCCTTACAAGAAACACACTCTGCTTTTGAGAAAAGAGCACTCTTCTACTCTACAGTGTTTCCTATAGGGCCAGAACAGTGAGCTTGCTCAGAACAAAAGAACTGTGCTTCCTACACACGGGCCATGTCTAGTTCAACTTATTTTAGGAAACTGACTAGAACAGTAGCTCCAATTCAGTCCAATACACTGTACTTGCTGGGAACAGACGCGAGTGCTATTTGCACTGTGTATGGCATTTGGAGCACAATAGTGACTCTTCTTACCAGAAAACAACTCTTGCTCATAGGACCAAAAACTGCCTGTGACTCAATTCTATTTAGGACTGGGAAACAAATGTGAGTTCGCCTTACAAGAAATACACTCTACTTTAGAGAAAAGAGCACTCTTCAACTCTACTGTGTTTCCTATAGGGCCAGAACAGTGAGCTTGCTCAGAATATAATAACTGTGCTTCCTACACACACAGGCCATATCTATTTCAACTCTGCTTAGGAACCTGACAAGAAGAGTAGATCCTCTTCAGTCCAATACACTGTACTTGCTGGGAACAGACACGAGTGCTATTTGCACTGTGTATGGCAATGAGAGCACAATAGTGACTTTCCTTACCAGAAAACAACTCTTGCTCATAGGACTACAAACTGCATGTGATTCAACTCCATTTAGGACTGGGAAACAAATGCTAGCTCGCGATACAAGAAACACACTCTGCTTTTGAGAAAAGAGCACTCTTCTACTCTACGGTGTTTCCTATGGGGTCCAAACAGTGAGCTTGCTCAGAACAAAAGAACTGTGCTTCCTACACACATGGACCATATCTAGTTCAACTCTGCTTAGGAATCTGACAAGAACAGTAGCTCCTGTTCAGTCCAATACACTGTACTTGCTGGGCACAGACGCGAGTGCTATTTGCACTGTGTATGCCCTTTGGAGCACAATAGTGACTCTTCTTACCAGAAAACAACTCTTGCTCGTAGGTCCAAAAACTGCCTGTGACTCAACTCCATTTAGGACTGGGAAACAAACGCGAGCTCACCTTACACGAAATACACTCTGCTTTAGAGAAAAGAGCACTCTTCTACTATACTGTGTTTCCTATAATGCCAGAACAGTGAGCTTGCTCAGAACATAAGAACTGTGCTTCCTACACACACGGGCCATATCTAGTTCAACTCTGCTTAGGAAACTGACAAGAACAGTAGATCCTCTTCAGTCCAATACACTGTACTTGCTGGGAACAGACGCGAGTGCTATTTGCACTGTGTATGGCAATGAGAGCACAATAGTGACTTTCCTTACCAGAACACAACTCTTGCTCATAGGACCACAAACTGCATGTTATTCAACGTCATTTAGGACTGGGAAACAAATGCTAGCTCGCCTTAAAAGAAACACACTCTGCTTTTGAGAAAAGAGCACTCTTCTACTCTACTGTGTTTCCTATGGGGTCCGAACAGTGAGCTTGCTCAGAACAAAAGAACTGTGCTTCCTACACACACGGGCCATATCTACTTCAACTCTGGTTAGAAAACTGACAAGAACACTATCTCCTCTTCAGTCCAATACACTGTACTTGCTGGGAACAGACGCGAGTGCTATTTGCACTGTGTATGGCAATGGGAGCGCAATAGTGACTCTTCTTACCAGAAAACAACTCTTGCTCGTAGGACCAGAAACTGCATGGGATTCAACTTCGTTCCTGACTGGGAAACAAACACTAGCTAGCCTTACAAGAAACACACTCTGCTTTTGAGAAAAGAGCACTCTTCTACTCTACTGTGTTTCCTATAAGGCCAGAAGAGTGAGCTTGCTTAGAACAAAAGAACTGTGCTTCCTACACACACGGGCCATATCTAGTTCAACTCTGCTCAGGAAACTGACAAGAACAGTAGACCCTCTTCAGTCCAATACACTGTACTTGCTGGGAACAGACGCCAGTGCTATTTGCACTGTGAATGGCAATTGGACCACAATAGTGACTCGTCTTACCAGAAAACAACTCTTGCACATAGGACAAAAAACTGCATGTGACTCAACTCCATTTAGGACTGGGAAACAAACTCTAGTTCGCTTTACAAGAAACACACTCTGCTTTTGAGAAAAGAGCACCCTTCTACTCTACTGTGTTTCCTATAGGGCCAAAACAGTGAGCTTGCTCAGAAAAAAAGAACTGTGCTTCCTACACACACGAGCCATATCTAGTTCAACTCTGCTTAGGAAACTGAGAAGAACAGTAGCTCCTCTTCAGTCCAATACACTATACTTGCTGGGAACAGACGCGAGTGCTCTTTGCACTGTGTATGGCATTTGGAGCGCAATAGTGACTCTTCTTACCAGAAAACAACTCTTGCTCATAGGACCAAAAACTGCCTGTGACTCAATTCTATTTAGGACTGGGAAACAAATGCGAGCTTGCCTTACAAGAAATACACTCTACTTTAGAGAAAAGAGCACTCTTCTACTCTACTGTGTTTCCTATAGGGCCAGAACAGTGAGCTTGCTCAGAACATAAGAACTGTGCTTCCTACACACACGGGCCATATCTAGTTCAACTCTGCTTAGGAACCTGACAAGAACAGTAGCTCCTCTTCAGTCCAATACACTGTACGTGCTGGGAACAGACGCGAGTGCTATTTGCACTGTGTATGGCAAAGGGAGCACAATAGTGACTTTCTTTACCAGAAAACAACTCTTGCTCGTAGTACCAGAAACTGCATGTGATTCAAATCCCTTTAGGACTGGGAAACAAACTCTTGCTCACCCTACAAGAAACACACTCTATTTTGAGAAAAGAGCACTCTTCTACTCTACTGTGTTTCCTATAGGGCCAGAACAGTGAGCTTGCTCAGAACAAAAGAACTGTGCTTCCTACACACACGGCCATATCTAGTTCTACTCTGCTTAGAAAACTGAGAAGAACAGTAGCTCCTCTTCAGTCCAATACACTGTACTTGCTGGGAACAGACTCGAGTGCTATATGCACTGTGTATGGCAAGGGAACGCAATAGTGACTCTTCTTACCAGAAAACAACTCTTGCTTGCAGGACCAGAAACTGCGTGGGATTCAACTCCGTTTCTGACTGGGAAACAAACACTAGCTAGCCTTACAAGAAACAAACTCTGCTTTTGAGAAAAGAGCACTCTTCTACTCTACTGTGTTTCCAATGGAGTCCGAACAGTGAGCTTGCTCAGAACAAAAGAACTGTGCTTACTACACACACGGGTCATATCTAGTTCAACTCTGCTTAGGAAACTGACAAGAACAGAAGCTCCTCTTCTTTCCAATACACTGTACTTGGTGGGAGCAGACGCGAGCGCTATTTGTACTGTGTGGCTAAGGGAGCACAATAGTGACTTTCCTTACCAGAAAACAACTCTTGCTCGTAAGACCAAAAACTGCATGAGATTCAACTCCATTTAGGACTGGGAAACAAACCCTAGCTCACCTTACAAGAAACACACTCTGCTTTTGAGAAAAGAGCACGCTTCTACTCTACTGTGTTTCCTATAGGGCCAGAACAGTGAGCTTGCTCAGAACAAAAGAACTGTGGTTCCTAAACACACAGGCCATATCTAGTTCAACTCTGCTCAGGAAACTGACAAGAACAGTAGACCCTCTTCAGTCCAATACACTGTAAATGCTGGGAACAGACGCCAGTGCTATTTCCACTGTGTATGGCAATTGGACCACAATAGTGACTCGTCTTACCAGAAAACAACTCTTGCTCATAGGACAAAAAACTGCATGTGACTCAACTCCATTTAGGACTGGGAAACAAACTCTAGCTCGCTTTACAAGAAACACACTCTGCTTTTGAGAAAAGAGCACCCTTCTACTCTACTGTGTTTCCTATAGGGCCAAAACAGTGAGCTTGCTCAGAAAAAAAGAACTGTGCTTCCTACACACACGGGCCATATCTAGTTCAACTCTGCTTAGGAAACTGAGAAGAACAGTAGCTCCACTTCAGTCCAATACACTGTACTTGCTGGGAACAGACGCGAGTGCTATTTGCACTGTGTATGGCATTTGGAGCGCAATAGTGACTCTTCTTACCAGAAAACAACTCTTGCACATAGGACCAAAAACTGCCTGTGACTCAATTCTATTTAGGACTTGGAAACAAATGCGAGCTCGCCTTACAAGAAATACACTCTACTTTAGAGAAAAGAGCACTCTTCTACTCTACTGTGTTTCCTATAGGGCCAGAACAGTGAGCTTGCTCAGAACATAAGAACTGTGCTTCCTACACACACGGGCCATATCTAGTTCAACTCTGCTTAGGAACCTGACAAGAACAGTAGATCCTCTTCAGTCCAATACACTGTACTTGCTGGGAACAGACGCGAGTGCTATTTGCACTGTGTATGGCAATGAGAGCACAATAGTGACTTTCCTTACCAGAACACAACTCTTGCTCATAGGACCACAAACTGCATGTTATTCAACGCCATTTAGGACTGGGAAACAAATGCTAGCTCGCCTTAAAGAAACACACTCTGCTTTTGAGATAAGAGCACTCTTCTACTCTACTGTGTTTCCTATGGGTTCCGAACAGTGAGCTTGCTCAGAACAAATGAACTGTGCTTCCTACACACACGGGCCATGTCTACTTCAACTCTGGTTTGAAAACTGACAAGAACACTATCTCCTCTTCTGTCCAATACACTGTACTTGCTGGGAACAGACTCGAGTGCTATTTGCACTGTGTATGGCAATGGGAGCGCAATAGTGACTCTTCTTACCAGAAAACAACTCTTGCTCGTAGGACCAGAAACTGCATGGGATTCAACTCCGTTTCTGACTGGGAAACAAACACTAGCTAGCCTTACAAGAAACAAACTCTGCTTTTGAGAAAAGAGCACTCTTCTACTGTACTGTGTTTCCTATAAGGCCAGAAGAGTGACCTTGCTTAGAACAAAAGAACTGTGCTTCCTACACACACGGACCATATCTAGTTCAACTCTGCTTAGGAAACTGACAAGAACAGTAGATCCTTTTCAGTCCAATACACTGTACATGCTGGGAACAGACACCCGTGCTATTTGCCCTGTGTATGACAATGGGAACGTAATTGTGACTCTTCTTACCAGAAAACAACTCTTGCTCGTAGGACCGGAAACTGCATGGGATTCAACTCCATTTATGACTGGGAAACGAATGCTAGCTCGCCTTACAAGAAACACAGTCTGCTTTTGAGGAAAGAGCACTCTTCTACTCTACTGTGTTTCCTATGGTGTCCGAACAGTGAGCTTGCTCAGAACAAAAGAACTGTGCTTCCTACACACACGGACCATATCTAGTACAACTCTTCTTAGGAAACTGACAAGAACAGTAGCTCCTATTCAGTCCAATACACTGTACTTGTACGGAACAGACGGGAGTGCTATTTGCACTGTGTATGGAGAAGGGAGCACAATAGTGACTTTCCTTACCAGAAAACAACTCTTGCTCGTAGTACCAGAAACTGCATGTGATTCAAATCCATTTAGGACTGGGAAACAAACTCTAGCTCACCCTACAAGAAACACACTCTGCTTTTGAGAAAAGAGCACTCTTCTACTCTACTGTGTTTCCTATAGTGCCAGAACAGTGAGCTTGCTCAGAACAAAAGAACTGTGCTTCCTAGACACACGGGCCATATCTAGTTCAACCCTGCTTAGAAAACTGACAAGAACAGTAGCTCCTCTTCAGTCCAATACACTGTACTTGCTGGGAACAGACTCGAGTGCTATTTGCACTGTGTATGGCAAGGGAACGCAGTAGTGACTCTTCTTACCAGAAAACAACTCTTGCTTGCAGGACCAGAAACTGCGTGGGATTCAACTCCGTTTCTGACTGGGAAACAAACACTAGCTAGCCTTACAAGAAACACACTCTGCTTTTGAGAAAAGAGCACTCTTCTACTCTACTGTGTTTCCAATGGAGTCCGAACAGTGAGCTTGCTCAGAACAAAAGAACTGTGCTTACTACACACACGGGTCATATCTAGTTCAACTCTGCTTAGGAAACTGACAAGAACAGAAGCTCCTCTTCTTTCCCATACACTGTACTTGCTGGAAGCAGACGCGAGAGCTATTTGCACTGTATATGACATTGGGAGCTCAATAGTGACTCTTCTTACCAGAAAACAACTCTTGCTCGTAGGACCAGAAACTGCATGGGATTCAACTTCGTTTCTGACTGGGAAACAAACACTAGCTAGCCTTACAAGAAACACACTCTGCTTTTGAGAAAAGAGCACGCTTCTACTCTACTATGTTTCCTATAGGACCAGAACAGTGAGCTTGCTCAGAACAAAAGAACTGTGCTTCCTAAACACACGGGCCATATCTAGTTCAACCCTGCTTAGAAAACTGACAAGAACAGTAGCTCCTCTTCAGTCCAATAAACTGTACTTGCTGGGAACAGACTCGAGTGCTATTTGCACTGTGTATGGCAAGGGAACGCAATAGTGACTCTTCTTACCAGAAAACAACTCTTGCTTGCAGGACCAGAAACTGCGTGGGATTCAACTCCGTTTCTGACTGGGAAACAAACGCTAGCTAGCCTTACAAGAAACACACTCTGCTTTTGAGAAAAGAACACTCTTCTACTCTACTGTGTTTCCAATGGAGTCCGAACAGTGAGCTTGCTCAGAACAAAAGAACTGTGCTTACTACACACACGGGTCATATCTAGTTCAACTCTGCTTAGGAAACTGACAAGAACAGAAGCTCCTCTTCTTTCCCATACACTGTACTTGCTGGAAGCAGACGCGAGAGCTATTTGCACTGTATATGACATTAGGAGCTCAATAGTGACTCTTCTTACCAGAAAACAACTCTTGCTCGTAGGACCAGAAACTGCATGGGATTCAACTTCGATTCTGACTGGGAAACAAACACTAGCTAGCCTTACAAGAAACACACTCTGCTTTTGAGAAAAGAGCACGCTTCTACTCTACTATGTTTCCTATAGGACCAGAACAGTGAGCTTGCTCAGAACAAAAGAACTGTGCTTCCTAAACACACGGGCCATATCTAGTTCAACTCTGCTCAGGAAACTGACAAGAACAGTAGACCCTCTTCAGTCCAATACACTGTACTTGCTGGGAACAGACCTCAGTGCTATTTGCACTGTGTATGGCAATTGGACCACAATAGTGACTCGTCTTGCCAGAAAACAACTCTTGCTCATAGGACAAAAAACTGCATGTGACTCATCTCCATTTGGGACTGGGAAACAAACTCTGGCTTGCTTTAAAAGGAACACACACTCCTTTTGAGAAAAGAACACTCGTCTACTCTACTGTGTCTCCTATAGGGCCAAAACAGTGAGCTTGCTCAGAAAAAAAGAACTGTAATTCCTACACACAGGGGCCATACTAGTTCAACACTGCTTAGGAACCTGGCAAGAATAGTAGATCTTCTTCAGTCCAATACACTGTACTTGCTGCAAACAGACGCCAGTGCTATTTGTCCTGTGTATGGCAATGGCAGCGCAATAGTGAGTCTTCTTACCAGAAAACAACTCTTGCTCGTAGAACCAAAAACTGCATGGGATTCAACTCCATTTAGGACTGCGAAACAAACGCTAGCTCGCCTTACAAGAAACACACTCTGCTTTAGAGAAAAGAGCACTCTTCTACTCTACTGTGTTTCCTATGGGTTCCAAACAGTGAGCTTGCTCAGAACAAAAGAACTGTGCTTCCTACACACACGGATCATATCTAGTTCAACTCTGCTTAGGAAACTGACAAGAACAGTAGCACCTATTCAGTCCAATACACTGTACTTGCTGGGAACAGACGCGAGTGCTATTTGCACTGTGTATGGCAATGGGAGCGCAATGTGACTTTCCTTACCAGAAAACAACTCTTGTTCGTAGGACCAGAAACTGCATGTGATTCAACTCCATTTAGGACTGGGAAACAAACGCTAGCTTGCCTTACAAAAACCACACTCTGCTTTTGAGAAAAGAGCACTTTTCTACTCTACTGTGTTTCCTATGGTTTCCGAAAAGTGAGCTTGCTCAGAACATAAGAACTGTGCTTCCTACACACACGGGCCATATCTAGTTCAATTCTGATTAGGAAGCTGACAAGAACAGTAGATCCTCTTCAGTCCAATACACTGTACTTGCTGGGAACAGACGCCAGTGCTATTTGTCCTGTGTATGGCAATGGCAGCACAATAGTGACTATTATTAACATAAAAAACATCTTGCTCGTAGGACCAGAAAGTGCATGTGATTCCACTCCATTTAGGACTGGGAAACAAACGCGAGCTCGCCTTACAAGAAACACACTCTGCTTTAGAGAAAAGAGCACTCTTCTACTCTACTGTGTTTCCTATGGGGTCCAAACAGTGAGCTTGCTCAGAACAAAGGAACTGTGCTTCCTACACACACGGAACATATCTAGTTCAACTCTGCTTAGGAAACTGACAAGAACAGTAGCTCCTATTCAGTCTAATACACTGTACTTGCTGGGAAAAGCCTCGAGTGCTATTTGCCCTGTGTATGGCAATTGGAGCGCAATAGTGACTTTCCTTACCAGAAATCAACTCTTGTTTGCAGGACCAGAAACTGCATGTGATTCAACTCCATTTAGGACTAGGAAACAAACGCTAGCTCGCCATACAAGAAACACACTCTGCTTTTGAGAAAAGAGCACTCTTCTACTCTACTGTGTTTCCTATGGAGTCTGAACAGTGAGCTTGCTCAGAACAAAAGAACTGTGCTTCCTACACACACGGTCATATCTAATTCAATTCTGCTTAGGAACCTGACAAGAGCAGTAGATCCTCTTCAGTCCAATACACTGTACTTGCTGGAAACAGACGCCAGTGCTATTTGTCCTGTGTATGGCAATGGGAGCGCAGTAGTGACTCTTCTTACAAGAAAAAAACTCTTGCTCGTAGGACCAGAAACTGCGTGTGATTCAAATCTGTTTCTGACTGGGAAACAAACACTAGCTAGCCTTACAAGAAACACACTCTGCTTTTGAGAAAAGAGCACTCGCCTACTCTACTGTGTTTCCTATGTGGTCCGAACAGCGAGCTTGCTCAGAACAAAAGAACTGTGCTTCCTACACACACGGGCCATATCTAGTTCAACTCTGCTTAGGAAACTGACAAGAACAGTAGATCCTCTTCAGTCCAATACACTGTACATGCTGGGAACAGACGCCATTGCTATTTGCCCTGTGTATTAAAATGGGAGCGTAATAGTGACTCTTCTTAAAAGAAAACAACTCTTGCTCATAGGACCAAAAACTGCATGTGATTCAACTCCATTTAGGACTCGGAAACAAACGCTAGCTCGCCTTACAAGAAACACACTCTGCTTTTGAGAAAAGAGCACGCTTCTACTCTACTGTGTTTCCTATAGGGCCAGAACAGTCAGCTTGCTCAGAACAAAAGAACTGTGCTTCCTACACACACGGGCCATATCTGGTTCATCTCTGCTTAGGAAACTGACAAGAAGAGCAGATCCTCTTCAGTCCAATACACTCTACATGCTGGGAATAGAAGCCCGTGCTATTTGCCCTGTGTATGACAATGGGAGCACAATAGTGACAATACTTACCAGAAAACAACTCTTGCTCGTAGGACCAGAAACTGCATGGGATTCATCTCCATTTAGGACTGGGAAAAAACGCTAGCTTGCCTTACAAGAAACACACTCTGCTTTTGAGAAAAGAGCACTCTTCTACTCTACTGTGTTTCCTATGTGGTCTGAACAGTGAGCTTGCTCAGAACAAAAGAACTGTGCTTCCTACACACACGGGCCATATCTAGTTCAACTCTGGTTAGAAAACTGACAAGAACACTATCTCCTCTTCTGTCCAATACACTGTACTTGCTGGGAACAGACGCGAGCGCTATTTGAACTGTGTGTGGCTAAGGGAGCACAATAGTGACTTTCCTTACCAGAAAACAACTCCTGCTTGTAGGACCAAAAACTGCATGTGATTCAACTCCAGTTAGGACTGGGAAACAAACCCTAGCTCGCCTTACAAGAAACACACTCTGCTTTTGTGAAAAGAGCACGCTTCTACTCTACTGTGTTTCCTATAGGGCCAGAACAGTGAGCTTGCTCAGAACAAAAGAACTGTGCTTCCTACACTCGGGCCATATCTAGTTCAACTCTGCTCAGGATACTGACAAGAACAGTAGACCCTCTTCAGTCCAATACACTGTACTTGCGGGGAACAGCCGCGAGTGCTATTTGCACTGTGTATGGCTATTGGAGCACAATAGTGACTCGTGTTATGAGAAAACAACTCTTGCTCATAGGACAAAAAACTGCATGTGACTCAACTACATTTAGGACTGGGAAACAAACGCTAGCTCTCCTTACAAGGAACACACTCTGCTTTTGAGAAAAGAGCACTCTTCTACTCTACTGTGTTTCCTATGGGTTCCGAACAGTGAGCTTGCTCAGAACAAAAAAACAGTGCTTTCTACACACGGCCCTATCTAGTTCAAGTCTGCTTAGGAACCTGACAAGAACAGTAGATCCTCTTCCATCCAATACACTGTACTTGCTGGGAAAAGACGCCAGTGTTATTTTTCCTGTGTGGGGCAATGGCAGTGCAATAGTGACTCTTCTTACCAGAAAACAACTCTTGCTCGTAGGACCAGAAACTGCATGGGATTCAACTCCATTTAGGACTGGGAAACAAACGCTAGCTCGCCTTACAAGAAACACACTCTGCTTTTGAGAAAAGAGCACTCTTCTACTCTACTGTGTTTCCTATGGGGTCCAAACAATGAGCTTGCTCAGAACAAAACAACTGTGCTTCCTACACACACAGACAATATCTAGTTCAACTCTGCTTAGAAACCTGAGAAGAACAGTAGCTCCTCTTCAGTCCAATACACTGTACTTGCTGGGAACAGACGCGAGTG
>NW_026738475.1:0-15000 GCF_949786415.1 Peromyscus eremicus
ATAGTGCAAATAGCACTCGCATCTGTTCCCAGCAAGTACACTGTATTGGACTGAAGATGAACTACTGTTCTTCTCAGTTTCCTAAGAAGAGTTGAACTAGATATGGCCCGTGTGTGTAGGAAGCACAGTTCTTTTGTACTGTAAGCTCACTGATCGAACCCATAGGAAACACAGTAGAGTAGAAGAGTGCTCTTTTCTCAAAAGCAGAGTGTGTTTTTTGTAAGGCGAGCTAGCATTTGTTTCCCAGTCCTAAATGGAGTTGAATCACATGCAGTTTCTGGTCCAACGAGCAAGAGTTGTTTTCTGGTAAGAAGAGTCACTATTGTGCTCCCATTGTCATACACAGGGCAAATAGCACTGATGTCTGTTCCCAGCATGTACAGTGTATTGGACTGAAGAGGAGCTACTGTTCTTGTCAGTTTCCTAAGCAGAGTTGAACTAGATATGGCACCTGTGTGTAAGAAGCAAAGTTCTTTTGTTCTGAGCAAGCTGACTGTTCGGACCCCATAGGAAACACAGTAGAGTAGAAGAGTGCTCTTTTCTCAAAGCAGAGTGTGTTTCTTGTAAGGCGAACTAGTGCTTGTTTCCCAGTCTGAAATGGAGTTGAATCCCATGCAGTTTCTGGTCCTACGAGCAAGAGATGTTAACTGGTAAGAAGAGTCACTATTGCCCTCCCATTGCCATATACAGTGCAAATAGCTCTCACGTTGTTCCCAGCAATACAGTGTATTGGACTGAAGAGGAGCTACTGTTCTTGTCAGTTTCCTAAGCTGAGTTAAACTAGGTATGGCCCGTGTGTGTAGGAAGCACAGTTCTTTTGTTCTGAGAAAGCTCACTATTCTGGCCCTGTAGGAAACACAGTAGAGTAGAAGAGTGCTCTTTTCTGAGAAGATGAGTGTGTTTCTTGTAAGGCGAGCTAGCATTTGTTTCCCAGTCCTAAATGGAGTTGAATCACATGCAGTTTTTGGTCCTATGAGCTAGAGTTGTTTTCTGGTAAGGAAAGTTACTATTGCGCTCACATTGCCACACACAGTGCAAAGAGGACTCGCGTCTGTTCCATTCAAGTACAGTGTATTGGACTGAAGAGGAGCTACTGTTCTTGTCAGTTTCCTAAGCAGAGTTGAACTAGATATGGCCCCTGTGTGTAGGAAGCACAGTTCTCTTGTTCTGAGCAACCTGACTGTTCGGACCCCATAGGAAACACAGTAGAGTAGAAGAGTGCTCTTTTCTCAAAAGCAGAGTGTGTTTCTTGTAAGGCGAACTAGTGCTTGTTTCCAGTCAGAAATGGAGTTTAATCCCATGCAGTTTATGGTCCTATGAGCAAGAGATGTTAACTGGTAAGAAGAGTCACTATTGCGCTCCCATTTCCATATACATTGCAAATAGCTCTCGCGTCTGTTCCCAGCAAGTACAGTGTATTGGACTGAAGAGGAGCTACTGTTCTTGTCAGTTTCCTAAGCGGAGTTAAACTAGATATGGCCCGTGTGTGTAGGAAGCCCAGTTCTTTTGTTCTGAGCAAGCTCACTGTTCGAACCCATAGTAAACACAGTAGATTGGAAGAGTGCTCTTTTCTCAAAAGCAGAGTGTGTTTCTTATAAGGCGAGCTAGCATTTGTTTCCCAGTCCTAAATGGAGTTGAATCCCATGCAGTTTCTGGTCCTACGAGCAAGAGATGTTAACTGGTAAGAGGAGTCACTATTGCCCTCCCATTGCCATATACAGTGCAAATAGCTCTCGCGTTGTTCCTAGCAAGTACAGTGTATTGCACTGAAGAGGAGCTACTGTTCTTGTCAGTTTCCTAAGAGGAGTTAAACTAGGTATGGCCCGTGTGTGTAGGAAGCACAGTTCTTTTGTTCTGAGCAAGCTCACTATTCTGACCCTATAGGAAACACAGTAGAGTAGAAGAGTGCTCTTTTCTGAGAAGCAGAGTGTGTTTCTTGTAAGGCGAGCTAGCATTTGTTTCCCAGTCCTAAATGGAGTTGAATCACATGCAGTTTCTGGGCCTACGAGCAAGAGTTGTTTTCTGCTAAGAAGAGTCACTATTGCACTCCCTTTGTCATACACAGGGCAAATAGCACTGGCGTCTGTTCCCAGCATGTACAGTGTATTGGACTGAAGAGGAGCTACTGTTCTTGTCAGTTTCCTATTCCGAATTGAACTAGATATGGCCGTGTGTGTAGGAAGCACAGTTCTTTTGTAATGAGCAAGCTCACTCTTTTGGCACTTTAGGAAACACAGTAGAGTAGAAGAGTGCTCTTTTATCAAAAGCAGAGTGTGTTTCTTGTAAGGCGAGCTAGCGTTTGTTTCCCAGTCCTAAATTGAGTTCAATCACATGCAGTTTTTGGTCCTATGAGCTAGAGTTGTTTTCTGGTAAGGAAAGTCACTATTGCGCTCCCATTGCCACACACAGTGCAAAGAGGACTCGCGTCTGTTCCCATCAAGTACAGTGTATTGGACTGAAGAGGAGCTACTGTTCTTGTCAGTTTCCTAAGCAGAGTTGAACTAGATATGGCCCGTGTGTGTAGGAAGCCCAGTTCTTTTGTACTGTAAGCTCACTGATCGAACCCATAGGAAACAGAGTAGAGTGAAGAGTGCTCTTTTCTCAAAAGCAGAGTGTGTTTCTTGTAAGGCGAGCTAGCATTTGTTTCCCAGTCCTAAATGGAGTTGAATCACATGCAGTTTCTGGTTCTACGAGCAAGAGTTGTTTTCTGGTAAGAAGAGTCACTATTGTGCTCCCATTGTCATACACAGGGCAAATAGCACTGGCGTCTGTTCCCAGCATGTACAGTGTATTGGACTGAAGAGGATCTACTGTTCTTGTCAGTTTCCTAAGCAGAATTGAACTAGATATGGCCGTGTGTGTAGGAAGCACATTTCTTTTGTTCTGAGCAAGCTCACTGTTTTGGCCCTATAGGAAACACAGTAGAGTAGAAGAGTGCTCTTTTCTCAAAAGCAGAGTGAGTTTCTTGTAAGGCGAGCTAGCGTTTGTATCCCAGTCCTAAATGGAGTTGAATCACATGCAGTTTTTGGTCCTACGAGCTAGAGTTGTTTTCTGGTAAGGAAAGTCACTATTGCGCTCCCATTGCCACACACAGTGCAAAGAGGACTCGCGTCTGTTCCCATCAAGTACAGTGTATTGGACTGAAGAGGAGCTACTGTTCTTGTCAGTTTCCTAAGCAGAGTTGAACTAGATATGGCCCGTGTGTGTAGGAAGCCCAGTTCTTTTGTACTGTAAGCTCACTGATCGAACCCATAGGAAACAGAGTAGAGTGAAGAGTGCTCTTTTCTCAAAAGCAGAGTGTGTTTCTTGTAAGGCGAGCTAGCATTTGTTTCCCAGTCCTAAATGGAGTTGAATCACATGCAGTTTCTGGTTCTACGAGCAAGAGTTGTTTTCTGGTAAGAAGAGTCACTATTGTGCTCCATTGTCATACACAGGGCAAATAGCACTGGCGTCTGTTCCCAGCATGTACAGTGTATTGGACTGAAGAGGATCTACTGTTCTTGTCAGTTTCCTAAGCAGAATTGAACTAGATATGGCCGTGTGTGTAGGAAGCACATTTCTTTTGTTCTGAGCAAGCTCACTGTTTTGGCCCTATAGGAAACACAGTAGAGTAGAAGAGTGCTCTTTTCTCAAAAGCAGAGTGAGTTTCTTGTAAGGCAAGCTAGCGTTTGTATCCCAGTCCTAAATGGAGTTGAATCACATGCAGTTTTTGGTCCTACGAGCTAGAGTTGTTTTCTGGTAAGGAAAGTCACTAATGCGCTCTCATTGCCACACTCAGTGCAAAGAGGACTCGCGTCTGTTCACATCAAGTACAATGTATTGGACCGAAGAGGAGCTACTGTTCTTGTCAGTTTCCTAAGCAGAGTTGAACTAGATATGGCCCCTGTGTGTAGGAAGCAAAGTTTTTTTGTTCTGAGCAAGCTGACTGTTCGGACCCCATAGGAAACAGAGTAGAGTAGAAGAGTGCTCTTTTCTCAAAGCAGAGCGTATTTCTTGTAAGGCGAACTAGTGCTTGTTTCCCAGTCTGAAATGGAGTTGAATCACATGCAGTTTTTGGTCCTACGAGCAAGAGATGTTAACTGGTAAGAAGAGTCACTATTGCCCTCCCATTGCCATAATCAGTGCAAATAGCTCTCACGTTGTTCCCAGCAAGTACAGTGTATTGGACTGAAGAGGAGCTACTGTTCTTGTCAGTTTCCTAAGCGGAGTTAAACTAGATATGGCCCGTGTGCGTAGGAAGCACAGTTCTTTTGTTCTGAGCAAGCTCACTGTTTGGAACTTAAAGGAAACACAGAAGAGTAGAAGAGTGCTCTTTTATCATAAGCAGAGTGTGTTTCTTATAAGGCAAGCTAGCGTTTGATTCGCAGTACTAAATGGAGTTGAATCACATGCAGTTTTTGGTCCTACGAGCAAGAGTTGTTTTTGCTAAGAAGAGTCACTATTGTGCTCCCTTTGTCATTCACAGTGCAAATAGCACTGGCGTCTATTCCCATCAAGTACAGTGTATTGGACTGAAGAGGAGCTACTGTTCTTGTCAGTTTCATAAGCAGAATTGACCTAGATATTGCCCGTGTGTGTAGAAAGCACAGTTCTTTTGTTCTGAGCAAGCTCACTATTCTGGCCCTATAGGAAACACAGTAGAGTAGAAGAGTGCTCTTTTCTCAAAAGCAGAGTGTGTTTCTTGTAAGGCGAGCTAGCTTTTGTTTCCCAGTCCTAAATGGAGTTGAATCATATGCAGTTTTTGGTCCTACGAGCTAGAGTTGTTTTCTGGTAAGGAAAGTCACTATTGCGCTCCCATTGCCACACACAGTGCAAAGAGGACTCGTGTCTGTTATCATTAAGTACAGTGTATTGGACTGAAGAGGAGCTACTGTTCTTGTCAATTTCCTAAGCAGAGTTGAACTAGATATGGCCCCTGTGTGTAGGAAGCAAAGTTCTTTTGTTCTGAACAAGCTGACTGTTCGGACCCCATAGGAAACACAGTAGAGTAGAAGAGTGCTCTTTTCTCAAAGCAGAGTGTGTTTCTTGTAAGGCGAACTAGTGCTTGTTTCCCAGTCTGAAATGGAGTTGAATCCCATGCAGTTTCTGGTCCTACGAGCAAGAGATGTTAACTGGTAAGAAGAGTCACTATTGCCCTCCCTTTGCCATGTACAGTGCAAATAGCTCTCGCATTGTTCCCACCAAGTACAGTGTATTGTACTGAAGAGGAGCTACTGTTCTTGTCAGTTTCCTAAGCGGAGTTAAACTAGATATGGCCCGTGTGTGTAGGAAGCACAGTTCTTTTGTTCTGAGCAAGCTCACTATTCTGGCCCTATAGGAAACACAGTAGAGTAGAAGAGTGCTCTTTTCTGAGAAGCAGAATTTGTTTCTTGTAAGGCGAGCTAGCATTTGTTTCCCAGTCCTAAATGGAGTTGAATCACATGCAGTTTCTGGTCCTACGAGCAAGAGTTGTTTTCTGGTAAGACGAGTCACTATTGCACTCCCATTGTCATACACAGGGCAAATAGCACTGGCGTCTGTTCCCAGCATGTACAGTGTATTGGACTGAAGAGGAGCTACTGTTCTTGTCAGTTTCCTAAGCAGAATTGAACTAGATATGGCCGTGTGTGTAGGAAGCACAGTTCTTTTGTTCTGAGCAAGCTCACTCTTTTGGCCCTATAGGAAACACAGTAGAGTAGAAGAGTGCTCTTTTCTCAAAAGCAGAGTGTGTTTCTTGTAAGGCGAGCTAGCGTTTGTTTCCCAGTCCTAAATTGAGTTGAATCACATGCAGTTTTTGGTCCTACGAGCTAGAGTTGTTTTCTGGTAAGGAAAGAAACTATTGCGCTCCCATTGCCACACACAATACAAAGAGGACTCGCGTCTGTTCCCATCAAGTACAGTGTATTGGACTGAAGAGGAGCTACTGTTCTTGTCAGTTTCCTAAGCAGAGTTGAACTAGATATGGCCCGTGTGTGTAGGAAGCCCAGTTCTTTTGTACTGTAAGCTCACTGATCGAACCCATAGGAAACAGAGTAGAGTAGAAGAGTGCTCTTTTCTCAAAAACAGAGTGTGTTTCTTGTAAGGCGAGCTAGCATTTGTTTCCCAGTTATAAATGGAGTTGAATCACATGCAGTTTCTGGTTCTACGAGCAAGAGTTGTTTTCTGGTAAGAAGAGTCATTATTGCGCTCCCATTATCATACACAGGGCAAATAGCACTGGCGTCTGTTCCCAACATGTACAGTGTATTGGACTAAAGAGGATCTACTGTTCTTGTCAGTTTCCTAAGCAGAGTTGAACTAGATATAGTCGGTGTGTGTAGGAAGCACAGTTCTTTTGTTCTGAGCAAGCTCACTATTCTGGCCTTACAAAAAACACATTAGACTAGAAGAGTGCTCTTTTCTCAAAAGCAGAGTGTGTTTATTTTAAGGTGAGCTAGCCTTTGTTTCCCAGTTATTAATGGAGTTGAATCACATGCAGTTTCGGGTCCTATGAACAAGAGTTGTTTTCTGGTAAGAAGAGTCACTATTGTGCTACCATTATCATACACAGGGCAAATAGCACTGGCGTCTGTTCCCAGCATGTACAGTGTATTGGACTGAAGAGGAGCTACTGTTCTTCTCAGTTTCCTAAGCAGAGTTGTACTAGATATAGCCCGTGTGTGTAGGAAGCACAGTTCTTTTGTTCTGAGCAAGCTAACTATTCTGGCCCTATAGGAAACACAGTAGAGTTGAAGACTGCTCTTTTCTCAAATGCAGAGTGTTTTTCTTGTAAAGCAGCTAGCGTTTGTTTCCCAGTCCTAAATGGAGTTGAATCACATGCAGTTTCTGGTCCTACGAGCTAGAGTTGTTTTCTGGTAAGGAAAGTCACTATTGAGCTCCCATTGCCATACATAGTGCAAATAGCACTAGTGTGTGTTCCCAGCAAGTACACTGTATTGGACTGAAGATGAGCTACTGTTCTTTTCATTTTCCTAAGCAGAGTTGAACTAGATATGGCCCCTGTGTGTAGGAAGCACAGTTCTTTTCTTCTGAGCAAGCTCACTATTCTGGCCCTATAGGAAACACAGTAGAGTAGAAGAGTGTTCTTTTCTCAAAAGCAGAGTGTGTTTCTTGTAAGGCGAGCTAGGGTTTGGTTCCCAGTCCTAAATGGAGTTGAATCACATGCAGTTTCTGGTCCTACGAGCTAGAGTAGTTTTCTGGTAAGGAAAGTCACTATTGCGCTCCCATTGACATACACAGTGCAAATAGCACTCGCATCTCTTCCCAGCAAGTACAGTGTATTGGACTGAAGAGGAGCTACTGTTCTTGTCAGTTTCCTAAGTAGAGTTGAACTAGATATGGCCCGTGTGTGTAGGAAGCACAGTTCTTTTCTACTGTAAGCTCACTGATCGAACCCATAGGAAACACAGTAGAGTAGAAGAGTGCCCTTTTCTCAAAAACAGAGTGTGTTTCTTGTAAGGCGAGCTAGCATTTGTTTCCCAGTCCTAAATGGAGTTGAATCACATGCAGTTTCTGGTCCTACGAGCAAGAGTTGTTTTCTATTAAGAAGAGTCACTATTGTGCTCCCATTGTCATACACAGGGCAAATTGCACTGGCGTCTGCTCCCAGCATATACAGTTTTTTGTACTGAAAATGATCTACTGTTCTTGTCAGTTTCCTAAGCAGAATTGCACTAGATATGGCCATGTGTGTAGGAAGCACAGTTCTTTTGTTCTGAGCAAGCTCACTGTTCTGGCCCTATAGAAAACACAGTAGAGTAGAAGAGTGATCTTTTCTCAAAAGCAGAGTGTGTTTCTTGTAAGGCGAGCTAGCGTTTGTTTCCCAGTCCTAAATGGAGTTGAATCACATGCAGTTTTTGATCCTACGAGCAAGAGTTGTTTTCTGGTAAGGAAAGTCACTATTGCGCTCCCATTGCCATACACAGTGCAAATAGAACTCGCCTCTGTTCCCAGCAAGTACAGTGTATTGGACTGAAGAGGAGCTACTGTTCTTGTCAGTTTCGTAAGCAGAATTGAACTAGATATGGCCATGTGTGAAGGAAGCACAGTTCTTTTGTTCTGAGCAAGCTCACTGTTCTGGCCCTATAGAAAACACAGTAGAGTAGAAGAGTGATCTTTTCTCAAAAGCAGAGTGTGTTTCTTGTAAGGCAAGCTAGCGTTTGTTTCCCAGTCCTAAATATATTTGAATCGCATGCAGTTTTTGATCCTACGAGCAAGAGTTGTTTTCTGGTAAGGAAAGTCACTATTGCGCTCCCATTGCCATACACAGTGCTAATAGCACTCGCCTCTGTTCCCATCAAGTACAGTGTATTGGACTGATAAGGAGGTACTGTTCTTGTCAGGTTCATAAGCAGAATTGACCTAGATATTGCCCATGTGTGTAGGAAGCACAGTTCTTTTGTTCTGAGCAAGCTCACTCTTCAGGCACTAAAGGAAACACAGTAGAGTAGAAGAGTGCTCTTTTCTCAAAAGCAGAATGTGTTTCTTGTAAGGCAAGCTAGCTTTTGTTTCCCAGTCCTAAATGGAGTTGAATCACATGCAGTTTTTGGTCCTACGAGCTAGAGTTGTTTTCTGGTAAGGAAAGTCACTATTGTGCTCCCATTGCCACACACAGTGCAAAGAGGACTCGTGTCTGTTATCATTAAGTACAGTGTATTGGACTGAAGAGGAGCTACTGTTCTTGTCAGTTTCCTAAGCAGAGTTGAACTAGATATGGCCCCTGTGTGTAGGAAGCAAAGTTCTTTTGTTCTGAACAAGCTGACTGTTCGGACCCCATAGGAAACACAGTAGAGTAGAAGAGTGCTCTTTTCTCAAAGCAGAGTGTGTTTCTTGTAAGGCGAACTAGTGCTTGTTTCCCAGTCTGAAATGGAGTTGAATCCCATGCAGTTTCTGGTCCTATGAGCAAGAGATGTTAACTGGTAAGAAGAGTCACTATTGCCCTCCCTTTGCCATATACAGTGCAAATAGCTCTCGCATTGTTCCCACCAAGTACAGTGTATTGTACTGAAGAGGAGCTACTGTTCTTGTCAGTTTCCTAAGCGGAGTTAAACTAGATATGGCCCGTGTGTGTAGGAAGCACAGTTCTTTTGTTCTGAGCAAGCTCACTATTCTGGCCCTATAGGAAACACAGTAGAGTAGAAGAGTCCTCTTTTCTGAGAAGCAGAATGTGTTTCTTGTAAGGCGAGCTAGCATTTGTTTCCCAGTTTTAAATGGAGTTGAATCACATGCAGTTTCTGGTCCTACGAGCAAGAGTTGTTTTCTGGTAAGACGAGTCACTATTGCACTCCCATTGTCATACACAGGGCAAATAGCACTGGCGTCTGTTCCCAGCATGTACAGTGTATTGGACTGAAGAGGAGCTACTGTTCTTGTCAGTTTCCTAAGCAGAATTGAACTAGATATGGCCGTGTGTGTAGGAAGCACAGTTCTTTTGTTCTGAGCAAGCTCACTCTTTTGGCCCTATAGGAAACACAGTAGAGTAGAAGAGTGCTCTTTTCTCAAAAGCAGAGTGTGTTTCTTGTAAGGCGAGCTAGCGTTTGTTTCCCAGTCCTAAATTGAGTTGAATCACATGCAGTTTTTGGTCCTATGAGCTAGAGTTGTTTTCTGGTAAGGAAAGACACTATTGCACTCCCATTGCCACACACAGTGCAAAGAGGACTCGCGTCTGTTCCCATCAAGTACAGTGTATTGGACTGAAGAGGAGCTACTGTTCTTGTCAGTTTCCTAAGCAGAGTTGAACTAGATATGGCCCGTGTGTGTAGGAAGCCCAGTTCTTTTGTACTGTAAGCTCACTGATCGAACCCATAGGAAACAGAGTAGAGTAGAAGAGTGCTCTTTTCTCAAAAGCAGAGTGTGTTTCTTGTAAGGCGAGCTAGCATTTGTTTCCCAGTTATAAATGGAGTTGAATCACATGCAGTTTCTGGTTCTACGAGCAAGAGTTGTTTTCTGGTAAGAAGAGTCATTATTGCGCTCCCATTATCATACACAGGGCAAATAGCACTGGCGTCTGTTCCCAACATGTACAGTGTATTGGACTAAAGAGGATCTACTGTTCTTGTCAGTTTCCTAAGCAGAGTTGAACTAGATATAGTCGGTGTGTGTAGGAAGCACAGTTCTTTTTTTCTGAGCAAGCTAACTATTCTGGCCCTATAGGAAACACAGTAGAGTTGAATACTACTCTTTTCTCAAATGCAGAGTGTTTTTCTTGTAAAGCAGCTAGCATTTGTTTCCCAGTCCTAAATGGAGTTGAATAACATGTAGGTTCTGGTCCTACGAGCTATAGTTGTTCTCTGGTAAGAAAAGTCACTATTGAGCTCCCACTGCCATACATAGTGCAAATAGCACTAGCGTGTGTTCCCAGCAAGTACACTGTATTGGACTGAAGATGAGCTACTGTTCTTCTCAGTTTCCTAAGCAGAGTTGAACTAGATATGGCCCCTGTGTGTAGGAAGCACAGTTCTTTTGTTCTGAGCAAGCTCACTATTCTGGCCCTATAGGAAACACAGTAGAGTAGAAGAGTGTTCTTTTCTCAAAAGCAGAGTGTGTTTCTTGTAAGGCGAGCTAGCGTTTGGTTCCCAGTCCTAAATGGAGTTGAATCACATGCATTTTCTGGTCCTATGAGCTAGAGTAGTTTTCTGGTAAGGAAAGTCACTATTGCGCTCCCATTGACATACACAGTGCAAATAGCACTCGCGTCGGTTCCCAGCAAGTACAGTGTATTGGACTGAAGAGGAGCTACTGTTCTTGTCAGTTTCCTAAGTAGAGTTGAACTAGATATGGCCCGTGTGTGTAGGAAGCACAGTTCTTTTCTACTGTAAGCTCACTGATCGAACCCATAGGAAACACAGTAGAGTAGAAGAGTGCCCTTTTCTCAAAAACAGAGTGTGTTTCTTGTAAGGCGAGCTAGCATTTGTTTCCCAGTCCTAAATGGAGTTGAATCACATGCAGTTTCTGGTCCTACGAGCAAGAGTTGTTTTCTATTAAGAAGAGTCACTATTGTGCTCCCATTGTCATACACAGGGCAAATTGCACTGGCGTCTGTTCCCAGCATATACAGTTTTTTGTACTGAAAATGATCTACTGTTCTTGTCAGTTTCCTAAGCAGAATTGAACTAGATATGGCCATGTGTGTAGGAAGCACAGTTCTTTTGTTCTGAGCAAGCTCACTGTTCTGGCCCTATAGAAAACACAGTAGAGTAGAAGAGTGATCTTTTCTCAAAAGCAGAGTGTGTTTCTTGTAAGGCGAGCTAGCGTTTGTTTTCCAGTCCTAAATGGAGTTGAATCACATGCAGTTTTTGATCCTACGAGCAAGAGTTGTTTTCTGGTAAGGAAAGTCACTATTGCGCTCCCATTGCCATACACAGTGCAAATAGAACTCGCCTCTGTTCCCAGCAAGTACAGTGTATTGGACTGAAGAGGAGCTACTGTTCTTGTCAGTTTCGTAAGCAGAATTGAACTAGATATGGCCATGTGTGAAGGAAGCACAGTTCTTTTGTTCTGAGCAAGCTCACTGTTCTGGCCCTATAGAAAACACAGTAGAGTAGAAGAGTGATCTTTTCTCAAAAGCAGAGTGTGTTTCTTGTAAGGCGAACTAGTGCTTGTTTCCCAGTCTGAAATGGAGTTTAACCCCATGCAGTTTCTGGTCCTACGAGCAAGAGATGTTAACTGGTAAGAAGAGTCACTATTGCCCTCCCATTGCCTTATACAGTGCAAATAGCCTTCGCGTTGTTCCCAGCAAGTACAGTGTATTGGACTGAAGAGGAGCTACTGTTCTTGTCAGTTTCCTAAGCGGAGTTAAACTAGATATGGCCCGTGTGTGTAGGAAGCACAGTTCTTTTGTTCTGAGCAAGCTCACTATTTTGGCCCTATAGGAAACACAGTAGAGTAGAAGAATGCTCTTTTCTGAGAGGCAGAATGTGTTTCTTGTAAGGCGAGCTAGCATTTGTTTCCCAGTCCTAAATGGAGTTGAATCACATGCAGTTTCTGGTCCTACGAGCAAGAGTTGTTTTCTGGTAAGACAAGTCACTATTCCACTCCCATTGTCATACACAGGGCAAATAGCACTGGCGTCTGTTCCCAGCATGTACAGTGTATTGGACTGAAGAGGAGCTACTGTTCTTGTCAGTTTCCTAAGCAGAATTGAACTAGATATGGCCGTGTGTGTAGGAAGCACAGTTCTTTTGTTCTGAGCAAGCTCACTCTTTTGGCTCTATAGGAAACACAGTAGTGTAGAAGAGAGCTCTTTTCTCAAAAGCAGAGTGTGTTTCTTGTAAGGCGAGCTAGCGTTTGTTTCCCAGTCCTAAATTGAGTTGAATCACATGCAGTTTTTGGTCCTATGAGCTAGAGTTGTTTTCTGGTAAGGAAAGACACTATTGCACTCCCATTGCCACACACAGTGCAAAGAGGACTCGCGTCTGTTCCCATCAAGTACAGTGTATTGGACTGAAGAGGAGCTACTTTTCTTGTCAGTTTCCTAAGCAGAGTTGAACTAGATATAGTCGGTGTGTGTAGGAAGCACAGTTCTTTTGTTCTGAGCAATCTCACTATTCTGGCCTTACAAAAAACACATTAGACTAGAAGAGTGCTCTTTTCTCAAAAGCAGAGTGTGTTTATTTTAAGGCAAGCTAGCCTTTGTTTCCCAGTTATAAATGGAGTTGAATCACATGCAGTTTCTGGTCCTACGAATAAGAGTTGTTTTCTGGTAAGAAGAGTCACTATTGCGCTACCATTATCATACACAGGGCAAATAGCACTGGCGTCTGTTCCCAGCATGTACAGTTTTTTGGACTGAAAATTATCTACTGTTCTTGTCAGTTTCCTAAGCAGAATTGAACTAGATATGGCCATGTGTGTAGGAAGCACAGTTCTTTTGTTCTGAGCAAGCTCACTGTTCTGGCCCTATAGAAAACACAGTAGAGTAGAAGAGTGTTCTTTTCTCAAAAGCAGAGTGTGTTTCTTGTAAGGCGAGCTAGCGTTTGTATCCCAGTCCTAAATGGAGTTGAATCACATGCAGTTTTTGATCCTAAGAGCAAGAGTTGTTTTCAGGTAAGGAAAGTCACTATTGTGCTCCCATTGCCATACACAGTGCTAATAGCACTCGCCTCTGTTCCCATCAAATACAGTGTACTGGACTGAAGAGGAGCTACTGTTGTTGTCAGTTTCGTAAGCAGAATTGACCTAGATATTGCCCGTGTGTGTAGGAAACACAGTTCTTTTGTTCTGAGCAAGCTCACTATTCTGGCCCTATAGGAAACACAGTAGAGTAGAAGAGTGCTCTTTTCTCAAAAGCAGAGTGTGTTTCTTGTAAGGCGAGCTAGCGTTTGTTTCCCAGTCCTAAATTGAGTTGAACCACATGCAGTTTTTGGTCCTATGAGCTAGAGTTGTTTTCTGGTAAGGAAAGACACTATTGCGCTCCCATTGCCACACACAGTGCAAAGAGGACTCGCTTCTGTTCCCATCAAGTACAGTGTATTGGACTGAAGAGGAGCTACTGTTCTTGTCAGTTTCCTAAGCAGAGTTGAACTAGATATGGCCCGTGTGTGTAGGAAGCACAGTTCTTTTGTTCTGAGCAAGCTCATTGTTCTTTTGTACTGTAAGCTCACTGATCGAACCCATAGGAAACAGAGTAGAGTAGAAGAGTGCTCTTTTCTCAAAAGCAGATTGTGTTTATTGTAAGGCGAGCTAGCATTTGTTTCCCAGTCCTAAATGGAGTTGAATCACATGCAGTTTCTGGTTCTACGAGCAAGAGTTGTTTTCTGGTAAGAAGAGTCATTATTGCGCTCCCATTATCACACACAGGGCAAATAGCACTGGCGTCTGTTCCCAGCATGTACAGTGTATTGGACTGAAGAGGATCTACTGTTCTTGTCAGTTTCCAAAGCAGAGTTGAAATAGATATAGTCGGTGTGTGTAGGAAGCACAGTTCTTTTGTTCTGAGCAAGCTCACTATTCTGGCCTTACAAAAAACACATTAGACTAGGAAAGTGCTCTTTTTTCAAAAGCAGAGTGTGTTTATTGTAAGGCGAGCTAGCGTTTGTTTCACAGTCCTAAATGGAGTTGAATCACATGCAGTTTCTGTTCCTAAGAGCAAGAGTTGTTTTCTGGTAAGAAGAGTCACTATTGCGCTCCCATTATCATACACAGGGCATATAGCACTGGCGTCTGTTCCCAGCATGTACAGTGTATTGGACTGAAGAGGAGCTACTGTTCTTGTCAGTTACCTTAGCAGAGTTGGACTAGATATAGCCCGTGAGTGTAGGAAGCACAGTTCTTTTGTTCTGAGCAAGCTCACTATTCTGGCCCTATAGGAAACACAGTAGAGTAGAAGACTGCACTTTTCTCAAAAGCAGAGTGTTTTTCTTGTAAAGCGAGCTAGCGTTTGTTTCCCAGTCAGAAATGGAGTTGAATCACATGCAGTTTCTGGTCCTAAGTGCAAGAGTTGTTTTCTGGTAAGAAGAGTCACTATTGTGCTCCCATTGTCATACACAGGGCAAATAGCACTGGCGTCTGTTCCCAGCAAGTACAGTGTATGGGACGGAAGAGGATCTACTGTTCTTGTCAGTTTCCTAAGCAGAATTGAACTAGATATGGCCATGTGTAGGAAGCACAGTTCTTTTGTTCTGAGCAAGCTCACTGTTTTGGCCCTGTAGGAAACACAGTAGAGTAGAAGAGTGCTCTTTTCTCAAAAGCAGAGTGTGTTTCTTGTAAGGCGAGCTAGCGTTTGTTTCCCAGTCCTAAATGGAGTTGAATCACATGCAGTTTTTGGTCCTACGAACTAGAGTTGTTTTCTGGTAAGGAAAGTCACTATTGAGCTCCCATTGCCATACATAGTGCAAATAGCACTCGCATCTGTTCCCAGCAAGTACACTGTATTGGACTGAAGATGAACTACTGTTCTTCTCAGTTTCCTAAGAAGAGTTGAACTAGATATGGCCCCTGTGTGTAGGAAGCACAGTTCTTTTGTTCTGAGCAAGCTCACTATTCTGGCCCTATAGGAAACACAGTAGAGTAGAAGAGTGCTCT
>NW_026738476.1:0-15000 GCF_949786415.1 Peromyscus eremicus
CATGTGTGTAGGAAGCACAGTTCTTTTGTTCTGAAAAAACACACTATGCGGACATCATAGGAAACACAGTAGAGTAGATGAGTGCTCTATTCTCAAAATTTCATTGTTTTTCTTGAAAGTCGAGCTAGTGTTTGTTTCCCAGCCACAAATGGAGTTGAGTCCCATGCAGTTTCTGGTACTACGAGCAAGAGTTGTTTTCTGGTAAGAAGAGTCACTATTGCGCTCCCATTGCCATACACAGTGCAAATAGCACTCGCGTCTGTTCCCAGCAAGTACAGTGTATTGGATTGAAGAGCAGCTACTGTTCTTGTCAGTTTCCTAAGCAGAGTTGAACTGGATATGGCCCGTGTGTGTAGGAAGCACAGTTCTTTTGTTCTGAGCAAGCTCACAGTTCGGACCCCGTAGGAAACACAATAGAGTAGAAGAGTGCCCTTTTCTCAAAAGCAGAGTGAGTTTCCTGTAAGGCGAGACAGTGTTTGTTACCCAGTACTAAATGGAGTTGAATCCCATGCAGTTTGTGGTCCTACGAGCAAGAGTGGTTTTCTGGTAAGAAGAGTCACTATTGCGCTCCCATTGTCATACACAGGGCAAATAGCACAGGCATCTGTTCCCAGCATGTACAGTGTATTGGACTGAAGAGGAGCTACTGTTCTTGTCAATTTCCTAAGCAGAGTTGAACTAGATATGGCCTGTGTGTGTAGGAAGTACAGGTCTTTTGTTCTGAGCAAGCTCACAGTTTGGACCCCGTAGGAAACACAATAGAGTAGAAGAGTGCCCTTTTCTCAAAAGCAGAGTGTGTTTCTTGTAAGGCGAGCTAGCGTTTGTTTCCTAGTCCTAAATAGAGATGAATCACATGCAGTTTCTGGTCCTACGAGCAAGAGTTGTTTTCTGGTAAGAAGAGTCACTATTGCGCTCCCATTGTCATACACAGGGCAAATAGCACTGGCGTCGGTTCCCAGCATGTACGGTGTATTGGACTGAAGAGAACCTACTGTTCTTTTCAGGTTCCTAAGCAGAATTGAACTATTTATGGCCGTGTATGTAGGAAGCACAGTTCTTTTGTTCTGAGCAAGCTCTCTGTTCTGGCCCTTTAGGAAACACAGTAGAGTAGAAGAGTGCTCTTTTCTCAAAAGCAGAGTGTGTTTCTTGTAAGGCGAGCTAGCGTTTGTTCCCCAGTCCTAAATGGAGTTGAATCACATGCAGTTTTTGGTCCTATGAGCAAGAGTTGCTTTCTGGGAAGGAAAGTCACTATTGAGCTCCCATTGCCATACACATTGCAAATAGCACGCGCATCTGTTCCCAGCAAGTACAGTGTATTGGACTGAAGAGGAGCTACTGTTCTCGTAAGTTTCCTAATCAGAGTTGAACTAGATATGGCCCGTGCGTGTAGGGAGCACAGTTCTTTTGTTCTGAGCAAGCTCACTGTTCGACCCCATAGGAAACACAGTAGAGTAGAAGAGAGCTCTTTTCTCAAAAGCAGAGTGTGTTTCTTGTAAGGCGAGCTAGCATTTGTTTTCCAGTCCTAAATGGAGTTGAAATACACATGCAGTTTCTGGTCCTACGAGCAGGAGTTGTTTTCTGGTTAGAATAGTCACTATTGCGCTCCTTTTGCCATACACAGTACAAATAGCCCTCACGTCTGTTCCCAGCAAGTACAGTGTATAGGACTGAAGAAGAGCTCCTGTTCTTGTCAGTTTCCTAAGCAGAGTTGAACCAGATATGGCCCGTGTGTGTAGGAAGCACAGTTCTTTTGTTCTGAGCAAGCTCACTGTTCGGAACCATAGGAAACACAGTAGAGTAGAAGAGTGCCCTTTTATCAAAAGCAGAGTGTGTTTCTTGAAAGGCGAGCTAGTGTTTGTTTCCAAGTCAGAAATGGAGTTGAATCCCATGCAGTTTCTGGTCCTATGAGCAAGAGCTTTTTCTGGTAAGAAGAGTCACTATTGCACTCCCATTGCCATACACACTGCAAATAGCACTGGCGTCTGTTCCAGCAAGTACAGTGTATTGGACTGAAGAGGATCTACTGTTCTTTTCAGTTTCCTAAGCAGAGTTGAACTAAATATGGCCCGTGTGTGTAGGAAGCACAGTTCTTTTGTTCTGAGCAAGCTCACTGTTCTGGCCATAAAGGAAACACAGTAGAGTAGAAGAGTGCTCTTTTCTCAAAAGCAGAGTACGTTTCTTGTAAGGAGAGCTAGCTTTTGTTTCCCAGTCCTAAATGGAGTTGAAATAAACATGCAGTTTCTGGTCCTACGAGCAAGAGTTGTTTTCTGGTTAGAAGAGTCACTATTGCTCTCCCTTTGCCATACACAGGGCAAATAGCACTGGCGTCTGTTCCCAGCATGTACAGTGTATTGGACTGAAGAGGATATACTGTTCTTGTCATGTTCCTAAGCAGAGTTGAACTAGATATGGCCCGTGTGTGTAGGAAGCACAGTTTTTTTGTTCTCAGCAAGCTCACTGTTCTGGCCCTGTAGGAAACACAGTAGAGTAGAAGAGTGCTCTTTGCTCAAAAGCAGAGTGTGTTTCTTGTAAGGCGAGCTAGCATTTGTTTCCCAGTACTAAATGGAGTTGAAATACACATGCAGTTTCTGGTCCTACGAGCAAGAGTTGTTTTCTGGTTAGAAGAGTCACTAATGCGCTCCCATTGCCATACACAGGGCAAATAGCACTGGCGTCTGTTCCCAGCATGTACAGTGTATTGGACTGAAGAGGATCTACTGTTCTTGTCAGGTTCCTAAGCAGAGTTGAACTAGATATGGCCCGTGTGTGTAGGAAGCACAGTTTTTTTGTTCTCAGCCAGCTCACTGTTCTGGCCCTATAGGAAACACAGTAGAGTAGAAGAGTGCTCTTTCCTCAAAAGCAGAGTGTGTTTCTTGTAAGGCGAGCTAGTGTTTGTTTCTCAGTCCTAAGTGGATTGAATCAAATGCAGTTTCAGGTCCTAAGAGCAAGAGTTGTTTTCTGGTAAAAAGTCACTATTGTGCATCCATTGCCGTACACAGTGCAAATAACACTCGCGTCTGTTCCCAGCATGTACAGTGTATTGGACTGAAGAGGAGCTACTGTTCTCGTAAGTTTCCTCATCAGAGTTGAACTAGATATGGCCCGTGTGTGTAGGAAGCACAGTTCTTTTGTTCTGAGCAAGCTCACTGTTCGAAAACCATAGGAAACACAGTAGAGTAGAAGAGAGCTCTTTTCTCAAAAGCAGAGTGTGTTTCTTGTAAGGCGAGCTAGTATTTGTTTCCCAGTCCTAAATGGAGTTGAAATACACATGCAGTTTCTGGTCCTACGAGCAAGAGTTTTTTTCTGGTTAGAATAGTCACTATTGTGCTCCTTTTGACATACATAGTACAAATAGCCCTTGCGTCTGTTACCAACAAGTACAGTGTATTGGACTGAAGAGGAGCTACTGTTCTTGTCAGGTTCCTAAGCAGAGTTGAACTAAATATGGCCCGTGTGTAGGATGCACAGTTCTTTTGTTCTGAGCAATCTCACTGTTCGGACCCCATAGAAAACACAGTAGAGTAGAAGAGTGCTCTTTTCTCTAAAGCAGAGTATGTTTCTTGTAAGTCGAGCTAGTGTTTGTTTTCCAGTCAGAAATGGAGTTGAATCCCATGCAGTTTCTGGTCCTACGAGCAAGAGTTGTTTTCTGGTAAGAAGAGTCACACTTGCCCTCCCATTGTCATACACAAGACAAATAGCACTGGAGTCTGTTCCCAGCAAGTACGGTGTATTGGACTGAAGAGGAGCTACTGTTCTTGTCAGTTTCCTAAGCAGAGTTGAACTAGATATGGCCCGGTGTGAAGGTTGCACAATTCTTTTGTTCTGAGCTAGCTCACTGTTTGAATCCCATAGAAAACACATTAGAGTAGAAGAGTGCTCTTTTCTCAAAAGCAGAGAGTGTTTCTTGTAAGGCAAGCTAGTGTTTGTTTCCCAGTCCTAAATGGAGTTGAACCACATGCAGTTTTTGGTCCTACAAGCAAGAGTTGTTTTCTGGTAAGAACAGTCACTATTGCACTCCCATTGTCATACACAGGGCAAATAGCACTCGCGTCTGTTCCCAGCAAGTAGAGTGTATTGGACTGAAGAGGATCTACTGTTCTTGTCAGTTTCCTAAGCAGAAATGAACTAGATATGGCCATGTGTGTAGGAAGCACAGTTCTTTTGTTCTGAGCAAGCTCACTGTTCTGGCGCTAAAGGAAAAACAGTAGAGTAGAAGAGTAGAAGAGTGCTCCTTCCTCAAAAGCAGAGTGTGCTACTTGTAAAGCAAGCTAGCGTTTGTTTCCCAGTCCTAAATGGAGTTGAATCACATGCAGTTTTTGGTCCTATGAGCAAGAGTTGCTTTCTGGTAAGGAAAGTCACTATTGCGCTCCCATTGCCATACACATTGCAAATAGCACGCGCATCTTTTCCCAGCAAGTACAGTGTATTGGACTGAAGAGGAGCTACTTCACTTGTCAGTTTCCTAAGCAGAGTTGAACTAGATATGGCCCGGGTGTAGGAAGCACAGTTCTTTTGTTTTGAGCAAGTTCTCTGTTTGGACCCCTTAGGAAACACAGTAGAGTAGAAGAGTGCTCTTTACTCAAAGCAGAGTGTGTTTCTGGTAAGGCTAGCTAGCATTTGTTTCCCAGTCCTAAATGGAGTTGAATCACATGCAGTTTCTGGTCCTACGAGCAAGAGTTATTTTCTGGTAAGAAGAGTCACAATTGAGGTCCCATTGTCATACACAGGGCAAATAGCACTGGAGTCTGTTCCCAGCAAGTACAGTGTATTGGACTGAAGAGGAGCTAATGTTCTTGTCAGTTTACTAAGCAGAGTTGTACTAGATATGGCCCATATGTGAAGGATGCACAATTCTTTTGTTCTGAGCAAGCTCACTATTCTGGCCCTAAAGGAAACACAGTATAGTAGAAGAGTGCCCTTTTCTCAGAAGCAGAGTTTGTTTCTTGTAAGGTGAGCTAGGGTTTGTTTCCCAGTCCTAAATGGAGTTGAATTCCATGCAGATTCTGGACCTACAAGCAAGAGTTGTTTTCTGATAAGGGAAATCACTATTGCGCTCCCATTGCCATACACAGTGCAAATAGCACTCACGTCTGTTCCCAGCAAGTACAGTGTATTGGACTGAAGAGGAGCTACTGTTCTTGTCAGTTTCCTAAGCAGAGTTGAACTAGATATGGCCCGTGTGTGTAGGAAGCACAGTACTTTTGTTCTGAGCAAGCTCAGTGTTCGGACCCCATAGGAAACACAGTAGAGTAGAAGAGTGCCCTTTTCTCAGAAGCAGAGTTTGTTTCTTGTAAGGTGAGCTAGGGTTTGTTTCCCAGTCCTAAATGGAGTTGAATTCCATGCAGATTCTCGTTCTACGAGCAAGAGTTTTTTTCTGGTAAGAAGAGTCACTATTGCGCTCCCATTGTCATACACAGGGCAAATAGCACTGGCGTCTGTTCCCAGCAAGTACACTGTATTGGACTGAGGAGGATCTACTGTTCTTGTCAGTTTCGTAAGCACAGTTGAACTAGATATGGCAGTGTGTGTAGGAAGCACAGTTCTTTTGTTCTGAGCAAGCTCACTATTCTGGCCCTAAAGGAAACACAGTATAGTAGAAGAGTGCTCTTTTCTCAAAAGCATAGTGTGTTTCTTGTAAGGCGAGCTAGCATTTGTTTCCCTCTCCTAAATGGAGTTGAATCACATGCAGTTTGCAGTCCTACGAGCAAGAGTTGTTTTCTGTTAAGAAGAGTCACTATTGCGCTCCCATTGTCATACACAGGGCAAATAGCACTGGCGTCTGTTCCCAGCATGTACAGTGTATTGGACTGAAGAGGATCTACTGTTCTTGTCAGTTTCCTAAGCAGAATTGAAGTAGATATGGCCGTGTGTGTAGGAAGCACAGTTCTTTTGTTCTGAGCAAGCTCACTTTTCGGACCCCATAGAAAACACTGTAGAGTAGAAGAGTGCCCTTTTCTCAAAAGCATAGTGTGTTTCTTGTAAGGCAAACTACGTTTGTTTTCCTGTCCTAAGTGGAGATGAATCATATGCAGTTTACGGTCCTACGAGCAAGAGTTGTTTTCTCGTAAGAAGAGTCACTATTGCGCTCCCATTGTCATACACAGGGCAAATAGCACTGGCGTCTGTTCCCAGCATGTACAGTGTATTGGACTGAAGAGGATCTACTGTTGTTGTCAGTTTCGCAAGCAGAATTGAACTAGATATTGCCATGTGTTTTGGAAGCACAGTTCTTTTTTTCTGAGCAAGCTCACTATTCTGGCGCTATAGGAAACACAGTAGTGTAGAAGAGTGCTTTTTTCTCAAAAGCAGAGTGTGTTTCTTGTAAGGAGAGCTAGCCTTTGTTTCCCAGTCCTAAATGGAGTTGAAATACACATGCAGTTTCTGGTCCTACGAGCAAGAGTTGTTTTCTGGTTAGAATAGTCACTATTGCACTCCTTTTGCCATACACAGTACAAATAGCCCTTCGTCTGTTCCCAGCAAGTACAGTGTATTGGACTGAAGAGGAGCTACTGTTCTTCTCAGGTTCCTAAGCAGAGTTGAACTAGATATGGTCCGTGTGTGTAGGATGCACAGTTCTTTTGTTCAGAGCAAGCTCACTGTTCGGACCCCATAGGAAACACAGTAGAGTAGAAGAGTGCCCTTTTCTCAGAAGCTGAGTGGGTTTCTTGTGAGGCAAGTTAGCGATTGTTTCCTAATCCAAAAAGGAGTTGAATCCCATGCAGTTTCTGGTCCTACAAGCAAGAGTTGTTTTCTGGTAAGAAGAGTCACTATTGGGCTACCATTGTCATACACAGGGCAAACAGCACTGGTGTCTGTTCCCAGCAAGTACAGTGTATTGGACTGAAGAGGATCTACAGTTCTTGTCAGTTTCCTAAGCAGAGTTGAACTAGATATGGCCATGTGTGTAGGAAGCACAGATCTTTTGTTCTGAGCAAGCAAACTGTTCTGGCCATAAAGGAAACACAGTAGAGTTGAAGAGTGCTCTTTTATCAAAAACAGAGTATGTTTCTTGTAAGGAGAGCTAACTTTTGTTTCCCAGTCCTAAATGGAGTTGAATCCCATGCAGCTTCTGGTCCTACGAGCAAGAGAGTTTTCTGGTAAGAAGAGTAACTATTGTGCTCCCATTGCCATACACAGTGCAAATAGCACTCGCGTCTGTTCCCAGCAGGTACAGTGTATTGGATTGAAGACGAGCTACTGTTCTTGTCAGTTTCCTAAGCACAGTTTAACTAGATATGAACCGTGTGTGTAGGAAGCACAGTTCTTTTGTTCTGAGCAAGCTCACTATTCTGGCCCTATAGGAAACACAGTAGAGTAGAAGAGTGCTCTTTTCTCAAAAGCAGAGTGTGTTTCTTGTAAGGCACGCTAGCGTTTGTTTCCCAGTCCTAAAAGGAGTTGAATCACATGCAGTTTTTGTTCCTATCAGCAAGAGTTGTTTTCTGGTAAGTAAAGTCACTATTGAGCTCCCATTGCCAAACATTGTGCAAATATACTCGGGTCTGTTCCCACCAAGTACAGTGTATTGGACTGAAGAGGAGCTACTGTTCTTGTCAGTTTCCTAAGCAGAGTTGAACTAGATATGGCCCGTTTGTGTAGGATGCACAGTTCTTTTGTTCTGAGCAAGCTCACTGTTCGGACCCCATAGGAAACACTGTAGAGTAGAAGAGTGCCCTTTTCTCAAAAGCATAGTGTGTTTCTTGTAAGGCAAGCTAGCATTTGTTTTCCTGTCCTAAGTGGAGTTGAATCATATGCAGTTTGCGGTCCTACGAGCAAGAGTTGTTTTCTGGTAAGAAGAGTCACTATTGCGCCCCCTTGTCATACACAGGGCAAATAGCACTGGCGTCTATTCCCAGCAAGTACAGTGTATTGGACTGAAGAGGATCTACTGTTGTTGTCAGTTTCCTAAGCAGAATTGAACTAGATATGGCCGTGAGTGTAGGAAGCACAGTTCTTTTGTTCTGAGAAAGCTCACTATTCTGGCCCTATAGGAAACACAGTAGAGTAGAAGAGTGCTCTTTTCTCAAAAGCAGAGTGTGTTTCTTGTAAGGCGAGCTAGCGTTTGTTTCCCAGTCCTAAATGGAGTGGAATCACATGCAGTTTGTGGTCCTACGAGCAAGAGTTGTTTTATGGTAAGAATAGTCACTATTGCACTGCCATTGCCATATACAGGACAAATAGCACTGGCGTCTGTTCCCAGCAAGTACAGTGTATTGGACTGAAGAGGATCTACTGCTCTGGTCAGGTTCCTAAGCAGAATTGAAATAGATATGGCCGTGTGTGTAGGAAGCACAGTTCTTTTGTTCTGACCAAGCTCACTGTTCGGACCCCATAGGAAACACAGTAGAGTAGAAGAGTGCTCTTTTCTCAAAAGCAGAGTGTGTTTCATGTAAGGCGAGCTAGCACTTGTTTCCCATTCCTAAATGGAGTTGAATCACATGCAGTTTCTAGTCCTATGAGCAAGAGTTGTTTTCTGGTAAGGAAAGTCACTATAGAGCTCCCATTGCCATACACAGTGCAAATAGCACTCGTGTCTGTATCGGACTGAACAGGAGCTACTGTTCTTGTCAGTTTCCTAAGCAGAGTTGAACTAGTTATGGCCCGTGTGTAGAAAGCACAGTTCTTTTGTTCTGAGCAAGCTCACTGTTCAGACACCATAGGAAACACAGTAGAATAGAAGACTGCTCTTTTCTCAAAAGCAGAGTGTGTTTCTTGTAAGGCGAGCTAGCGTTTGTTTCCCAGTCCTAAATGGAGTTGAATCACATGCAGTTTCTGGTCCTAAGAGCAAGAGTTGATTTCTGGTAAGGAAAGTCACTATTGCTCTCCCCTTGCTATACATAGTTCAAATAGCTCTCGCGTCTGTTCCCAGCAAGTACAGTGTATCGGACTGAAGAGGAGCTACTGTTCTTGTCAGTTTCCTAAGCAGAGTGGAACTATATATGGCCCGTGTGTAGGAAGCACAGTTCTTATGTTCTGAGCAAGCTCACTGTTCTGGCCCTACAGGAAACACAGTAGAGTAGAAGAGTGCTCTTTTCTCAAAAGCAGAGTGTGTTTTTGTAAGGCGAGCTAGCGTTTGTTTCCTAGTCCTAAATGGAGTTGAATCACATGCAGTTTCTGGTCCTACGAACAAGAATTGTTTTCTGGTAAGGAAAGTCACTTCTGCGCTCCCATTGCCCTACACAAGACAAATAGCACTCGCGTCTTTTCCCAGCAAGTACAGTGTATTGGACTGAATAGGAGCTACTGTTCTTGTCAGTTTCCTAAGCAGAGTTGAACTAGTTATGGCCCGTGTGTAGGAAGCACAGTTCTTTTGTTCTGAGCAAGCTCACTGTTCGGACACCATAGGAAACCCTGTAGAGTAGAAGAGTGCCCTTTTCTCAAAAGCATAGCGTGTTTCTTGTAAGGCAAGCTAGCGTTTGTTTTCCTGTCCTAAGTGGAGTTGAATCATATGCAGTTTGCGGTCCTACGAGCAAGAGTTGTTTTCTGGTAAGAAGAGTCACTATTGCGCCCCCTTGTCATACACAGGGCAAATAGCACTGGCGTCTATTCCCAGCATGTACAGTGTATTGGACTGAAGAGGATCTACTGTTGTTGTCAGTTTCCTAAGCAGAATTGAACTAGATATGGCCGTGAGTGTAGGAAGCACAGTTCTTTTGTTCTGAGAAAGCTCACTATTCTGGCCCTATAGGAAACACAGTAGAGTAGAAGAGTGCTCTTTTCTCAAAAGCAGAGTGTGTTTCTTGTAAGGCGAGCTAGCGTTTGTTTCCCAGTCCTAAATGGAGTGGAATCACATGCAGTTCGTGGTCCTACGAGCAAGAGTTGTTTTCTGGTAAAAATAGTCACTATTGCACTGCCATTGCCATATACAGGACAAATAGCACTGGCGTCTGTTCCCAGCAAGTACAGTGTATTGGACTGAAGAGGATCTACTGCTCTGGTCAGGTTCCTAAGCAGAATTGAACTAGATATGGCCGTGTGTGTAGGAAGCACAATTCTTTTGTTCTGACCAAGCTCACTGTTCGGACCCCATAGGAAACACAGTAGAGTAGAAGAGTGCTCTTTTCTCAAAAGCAGAGTGTGTTTCATGTAAGTCGATCTAGCACTTGTTTCCCATTCCTAAATGGAGTGAATCACATTCAGTTTCTAGTCCTATGAGCAAGAGTTGTTTTCTGGTAAGGAAAGTCACTAATGTGCTCCCATTGCCATACACAGTGCAAATAGCACTCGCGTCTGTTCCCAGCAAGTACAGTGTATCGGACTGAAGAGGTGCTACTGCTCTTGTCAGTTTCCTAAGCAGAGTTGAACTAGATATGGCCCGTGTGTAGGAAGCACAGTTCTTTTGTTCTGAGCAAGCTCACTGTTCTGGCCCTATAGGAAACACAGTAGAGTAGAAGAGTGCTCTTTTCTCAAGCAGAGTGTGTTTATTGTAAGGTAGGACAGCTTTTGTTTCCCAGTCCTAAATGGAGTTGAATCACATGCAGTTTCTGGTCCTACAAGCAAGAGTTGTTTTATGATAAGAAGAGTCACTATTGCGCTGCCATTGCCATACACAGGACAAATAGCACTGGCGTTTGTTCCCAGCAAGTTCAGTGTATTGGACTGAAGAGGAACTACTGTTCTTGTCAGGTTCCTAAGCAGAATTGAACTAGATATGGCCGTGTGTGTAGGAAGCACAGTTCTTTTTTTCTGAGCAAGCTCACTGTTCGGACCCCATAGGAAACACAGTAGAGTAGAAGAGTGCTCTTTTTTCAAAAGCAGAGTGTGTTTCTTGTAAGGCGAGCTAGCGTTTGTTTCCCAGTCCTAAATGGAGTTGAATCACATGCAGTTTCTAGTCCTAAGAGCATGAGTTGTTTTATGGTAAGAAGAGTCACTATTGCGCTGCCATTGCCATACACAGGACAAATAGCACTGGCGTCTGTTTCCAGCAAGTACAGTGTATTGGACTGAAGAGGATCTACTGTTCTTGTCAGGTTCCTAAGCAGAATTCAACTAGATATGGCCGTGTGTGTAGGAAGCACAGTTCTTTTGTTCTGAGCAAGCTCACTGTTCGGACAACATAGAAAACACTGTAGAGTAGAAGAGTGCTCTTTTCTCAAATGCAGAGTGTGTTTCTTGTAAGGTGAGCTAGCGTTTGTTTCCCAGTCCTAAATGGAGTTGAATTACATGCAGTTTCTGGTCCTAAGAGCAAGAGTTGATTTCTGGTAAGGAAAGTCACTATTGCGCTCCCCTTGCCATACATAGTGCAAATAGCTCTCGCGTCTGTTCCCAGCAAGTACAGTGTATCGGACTTTAGAGGAGCTACTGTTCTTGTCAGTTTCCTAAGCAGAGTGGAACTAGATATGGCCCGTGTTTAGGAAGCACAGTTCTTTTGTTCTGAGCAAGCTCACTGTTCTGGCCCTACAGGAAACACAGTAGAGTAGAAGAGTGCTCTTTCCTCAAAAGCAGAGTGTGTTTTTGTAAGGCGAGCTAGCGTTTGTTTCCTAGTCCTAAATGGAGTTGAATCACAAACAGTTTCTGGTCCTACGAACAAGAGTTGTTTTCTGGTAAGGAAAGTCAATATTGCGCTCCCATTGCCCTACACAAGGCAAATAGCACTCGCGTCTTTTCCCAGCAAGTACAGTGTATTGGACTGAATAGGAGCTACTGTTTTTGTCAGTTTACTAAGAAGAGTTGAACTAGATATGGTCCGTGTGTGTAGGAAGCATAGTTCTTTTGTTCTGAACAAGCTCACTGTTTGGACCCCATAGGAAACACAGTAGAGTAGAAGAGTGCTCTTTTCTCTAAAGCAGAGTGTGTTTCTAGTAAGGCAAGCTAGCGTTTGTTTCCCAGTCCTAAATGGAGTGGAATCACATGCAGTTTCTGGTCCTATGAGCAAGATTTGTTTTCTGGTAAGAAAAGTCACTATTGCGCTCCCATTGCCATACACAGTTCAAATAGCCTTCGCGTCTGTTCCCAGCAAGTACAGTGTATTGGACTGAAGAGGAGCTACTGTTCTTCTCAGTTTCCTAAGCAGAGTTGAACTAGATATGGCCCGTGTGTTTAGGAAGTACAGTTCCTTTTTTCTGAGCAAGCTCACTGTTCTGGCCCTATAGGAAACACAGTAGAGTAGAAGAGTGCTCTTTTCTCAAAAGCAGAGTGTGTTTCTTGTAAAGTGAGCTAGAGTTTGTTTCCCAGTCCTAAATGGAGTTGAATCACATGCAGTTTCTGGTCCTACGAGCAAGAGTTGTTTTCTGGTAAGAAGAGTCACTATTGCGCTGCCATTGCCCTACACAGGACAAATAGCACTGGCGTCTGTTCCCAGCAAGTACAGTGTATTGGACTGGAGAAGATCTACTCTTCTTGTCAGGTTCCTAAGCAGAATTGAACTAGATATGGCCGTGAGTGTAGGAAGCACAGTTCTTTTGTTCTGAGAAAGCTCACTATTCTGGCCCTATAGGAAACACAGTAGAGTAGAAGAGTGCTCTTTTCTCAAAAGCAGAGTGTGTTTCTTGTAAGGCGAGCTAGCGTTTGTTTCCCAGTCCTAAATGGAGTGGAATCACATGCAGTTTGTGGTCCTACGAGCAAGAGTTGTTTTCTGGTAAGAATAGTCACTATTGCACTGCCATTGCCATATACAGGACAAATAGCACTGGCGTCTGTTCCCAGCAAGTACAGTGTATTGGACTGAAGAGGATCTACTGCTCTGGTCAGGTTCCTAAGCAGAATTGAACTAGATATGGCCGTGTGTGTAGGAAGCACAATTCTTTTGTTCTGACCAAGCTCACTGTTCGGACCCCATAGGAAACACAGTAGAGTAGAAGAGTGCTCTTTTCTCAAAAGCAGAGTGTGTTTCATGTAAGTCGATCTAGCACTTGTTTCCCATTCCTAAATGGAGTGAATCACATTCAGTTTCTAGTCCTATGAGCAAGAGTTGTTTTCTGGTAAGGAAAGTCACTATTGTGCTCTCATTGCCATACACAGTGCAAATAGCACTCGCGTCTGTTCCCAGCAAGTACAGTGTATCGGACTGAAGAGGTGCTACTGTTCTTGTCAGTTTCCTAAGCAGAGTTGAACTAGATATGGCCCGTGTGTAGGAAGCACAGTTCTTTTGTTCTGAGCAAGCTCACTGTTCTGGCCCTATAGGAAACACAGTAGAGTAGAAGAGTGCTCTTTTCTCTAAAGCAGAGTGTGTTTATTGTAAGGTAGGACAGCTTTTGTTTCCCAGTCCTAAATGGAGTTGAATCACATGCAGTTTCTGGTCCTACAAGCAAGAGTTGTTTTATGATAAGAAGAGTCACTATTGCGCTGCCATTGCCATACACAGGACAAATAGCACTGGCGTTTGTTCCCAGCAAGTTCAGTGTATTGGACTGAAGAGGAACTACTGTTCTTGTCAGGTTCCTAAGCAGAATTGAACTAGATATGGCCGTGTGTGTAGGAAGCACAGTTCTTTTTTTCTGAGCAAGCTCACTGTTCGGACCCCATAGGAAACACAGTAGAGTAGAAGAGTGCTCTTTTTTCAAAAGCAGAGTGTGTTTCTTGTAAGGCGAGCTAGCGTTTGTTTCCCAGTCCTAAATGGAGTTGAATCACATGCAGTTTCTAGTCCTAAGAGCATGAGTTGTTTTATGGTAAGAAGAGTCACTATTGCGCTGCCATTGCCATACACAGGACAAATAGCACTGGCGTCTGTTTCCAGCAAGTACAGTGTATTGGACTGAAGAGGATCTACTGTTCTTGTCAGGTTCCTAAGCAGAATTCAACTAGATATGGCCGTGTGTGTAGGAAGCACAGTTCTTTTGTTCTGAGCAAGCTCACTGTTCGGACAACATAGAAAACACTGTAGAGTAGAAGAGTGCTCTTTTCTCAAATGCAGAGTGTGTTTCTTGTAAGGTGAGCTAGCGTTTGTTTCCCAGTCCTAAATGGAGTTGAATTACATGCAGTTTCTGGTCCTAAGAGCAAGAGTTGATTTCTGGTAAGGAAAGTCACTAATGTGCTCCCATTGCCATACACAGTGCAAATAGCACTCGCGTCTGTTCCCAGCAAGTACAGTGTATCGGACTTTAGAGGAGCTACTGTTCTTGTCAGTTTCCTAAGCAGAGTGGAACTAGATATGGCCCGTGTTTAGGAAGCACAGTTCTTTTGTTCTGAGCAAGCTCACTGTTCTGGCCCTACAGGAAACACAGTAGAGTAGAAGAGTGCTCTTTCCTCAAAAGCAGAGTGTGTTTTTGTAAGGCGAGCTAGCGTTTGTTTCCTAGTCCTAAATGGAGTTGAATCACATGCAGTTTCTGGTCCTATGAACAAGAGTTGTTTTCTGGTAAGGAAAGTCAATATTGCGCTCCCATTGCCCTACACAAGGCAAATAGCACTCGCGTCTTTTCCCAGCAAGTACAGTGTATTGGACTGAATAGGAGCTACTGTTTTTGTCAGTTTACTAAGAAGAGTTGAACTAGATATGGTCCGTGTGTGTAGGAAGCATAGTTCTTTTGTTCTGAACAAGCTCACTGTTTGGACCCCATAGGAAACACAGTAGAGTAGAAGAGTGCTCTTTTCTCTAAAGCAGAGTGTGTTTCTAGTAAGGCAAGCTAGCGTTTGTTTCCCAGTCCTAAATGGAGTGGAATCACATGCAGTTTCTGGTCCTATGAGCAAGATTTGTTTTCTGGTAAGAAAAGTCACTATTGCGCTCCCATTGCCATACACAGTTCAAATAGCCTTCGCGTCTGTTCCCAGCAAGTACAGTGTATTGGACTGAAGAGGAGTTACTGTTCTTCTCAGTTTCCTAAGCAGAGTTGAACTAGATATGGCCCGTGTGTTTAGGAAGTACAGTTCCTTTTTTCTGAGCAAGCTCACTGTTCTGGCCCTATAGGAAACACAGTAGAGTAGAAGAGTGCTCTTTTCTCAAAAGCAGAGTGTGTTTCTTGTAAAGCGAGCTAGAGTTTGTTTCCCAGTCCTAAATGGAGTTGAATCACATGCAGTTTCTGGTCCTACGAGCAAGAGTTGTTTTCTGGTAAGAAGAGTCACTATTGC